>NW_027176285.1:4091278-4140040 GCF_023349555.1 Cebidichthys violaceus
GGTGAAGGTGCATTATGACATTATCATAACATGTTTATCGTAATCAAGAATAGATGCAGTTGTTTGAAGGAGAGGTTTTCACAGCAATACTATCGAGGGAATTAAGATCCGTTTAACTTTCCTTTAACTTCATAATTAAAACTGCTAATGCCAAGATTTCGATCATAAAAATGCAATCTTTTTTTTCATAATAATTTGAAATGTGTGTTTTTATGCAAATAACCACTACAGATCACAACAACAAAGTGAAAGTCTAACATTTAGAATTTTCGACGGTTTGTACTGATTTTTAAGCGACAGACAAAAAAGATATATACATGTAAAATATATATATTGTGTGTGACCATGATATTCAAGTCATTCATTTGGAATTGTTCGATAGTTAAATTTAAATACAGCCTACTGCCCCTGAACTGCTGTGTGAAACACTGCTTGCTGTGTCACTGGAAGGTTAAGACAAAAGGCCGTTTCCATCCCCCTCAAGAAATAACACAGTTTTGAAGCCAGTTGTGGAAATGTCAACACACAAGCCACAGGAATATCAAAAGTTACAGTTAAAATGCTTTCCGTGACCCTAGGAGCAGGATTAGCTCACACAAAGGGTGAGGAAAACCCTGGCCTGGTCCCACCCCCCCCGTCAATCCCATTAGCTTCCAGTGGCAACGCCCCAGCTGCGCAGCACGGGACGCGTCCCTAACGAGCTCCATTAGCAGTAGTACCTGCATCCGGCACACGCTGGGGTCAGGGGTCAGCGCTAGACGGAATGCAGAGATTAAATTACTCTTGGGGGAGGCACTGGTGGGTGGTTGTCTACAGTAGTAGTCGACCCCTTCCCCACACTGGACACCAACAAAACATTTCAGAGGAGTAGGTGGGCTGGCATTTACCAGGTCGTTTTAGTGGTTCGCACACTCCCTCTGATCTCATTTCACACCCTGCAGCTCTTTGAGAGAGTCACTTAATATCCAGGGGCTTAGCCCTGAAATCTGGGCTTTACGCTTCCAGCGATAAATACTATTTCAATGACTGTTATATACTTCAACAATTAATATTACTTGTATCATTATCACCTCAAACAACAGCTTCAAACACACACTGTGAACACCCCTCGACTCCTTTAATGAATGAACAAATCAACACGTTATAATAAAAGAAATGTCTGAACAACTGAGTAAAAATGAGTTTCCGTTGCCGCTGCTGCTGGGAAACAAAGCTAAAGCAGTAAATAAAGAGGAACTACACGCTACATTTCTTATGTTTTCACTGTGCACTTCATCACATAGATTCTTGTTGGAATATGATGTTAATACATGAGGATTCTTCTGACAGCGTTTGTGTGGATTTGAAAGTTTGGTTCAGTCCACAACCATGATGAAATAGTCACAACTGTCCACTGTGAATGTGACCTCACCATCACGCCGGTGCCGCATTGTTCAATCCATCATGGCTTTGCAGCTCTGTGTATATATATATAGACGTCGGCAATGTAGTATGAATAGCAGAATTTATAAAAAAATAAAGAAATCATATTCAAACCAGCTCCTGTAACTTGCCGTTGGCGGCCAATGTTTCCGGTGGGAGCCGGACAAAGAGGAAGCACTCTGGCTTATTGTGAGCGGAAGCGGCAAGCTCCGCGTGAGACCTGGAGTCCCGCGGAGCGCCGAGAAGCTCCAGGAGGCCTCTGGGCTCAGCCATCAGTGATTCAGGTCTGAGCACAGGTGCTGTAACGTCTCTACTTCCACTGCAATCCACACACACACACACACACACACACACACACACACACACACACACACACACACACACGCCTGAGTCATCCCAAAGGCATTCACAACCACCTCACTAACAGGAAGAAAAAAAGAATGAGAAAAGCTAAGTGAAAAAAAAACACACACCGCAGAACACACAAAAGGCTTCAGAGAGCACAGCTCGGTCTTGTCTTTCACACGCAGCCCGAGGCGCTGGATTCTGGATGTGTACGTACGTATACACACACACACACACACACACACACACACACTTTTGAGCTCTGAAGCACCGGCGCTCGTTAAGCGTCCATTCAAGGCCTTGAGGTAAAGAGGCGAGCCTCGCCATCATTTAAAAAAAAATAAAAATAGAACCAGGGATCTATTTGACCGCCTGGATGAAGGTCATCTTTGACGGCTTCTTCGTAGGAGGCACCTCACGCCTCCTCTCAGCGGTGAGGCAGAGACATGTGAGCTCACACTTTATGGAAGAAAAAGTGCTTCTCATACACACATATAAAAATATGTTCACTGTCCACGCTAAAACACAAGAAATATGAAAATGGCAAAATCTCCTTCAAATGTACCCTGCGTGCTTTGGACTCACCCCAACAAAGCATTGATATTTACTAGTGAAACAGTTACTTCAGATGTCTGTGACGTGTGTATTTACAGGTCAGTGCTTCATCCTTTACTCCATGAATATACAATACACTTCCTCACCGGGAGCTGGAATAACACTTTTCCACTTTTTACCCACTCAAATGCATTTTTTTTCCCCACCCTTATTTATTCAGTAGATTCATCTGAGTGCAACACAAATGATTATTTTACCAGATATGTCAAATACCATTAACTGACCAAAACTACGAATATATTCAGTGGACAATTTTTACCAAACAGAGGGAAAAAAATCCAGCACATCCTCCCATTGTAGAGTCAAGAAGCAGCAGCAGGGTTTCTGCTTGATAAATGCCTTGCACACTTTATCCATTATCCAAACTGATGTCAGTTTATTTTGGGTAAATCAATCATCACTAAAACTCACTCACACACACATGAGGACACGTAAACTCAACACAGAAAGCCTCCTTTCTGACATTTCTGTGTTTGAACCCAGGACCAGGCAGAACAAATCAAACGCGCCCCTTAATGATCTCAAACTGCTCGCCAAAACCTCCGCCCTAAAAAAAAAACGTTAAAAATCTCAAACCATAAAACTCATGTTAGAAAACCCTTTAAAGCTATGGTTGGTGTGCACACTCAACATGTGGCAAAACGGTCACAGATTCACACGTTTATGGACGCTCTCCATCAAAAATGTTCTCGGTGTTGCTGCTACGACTTCCCAGAATGCACCAAGGCACACAGGTAATGCACCGCGGGACCAACTGGGATCATTGCCAATGTTTAAATTGGGATTAGGGTCTGCTAACAGCAGCCGCTGAGTAGAAATAGTGGGTCAGTAGAATAGAAAAGGAGAGGCACATCCTGTTTGAGTGTTACTCTTTTCTGATTGGGGGGGGGGGGGGTCACACGGCATTAAAACGTATGTGTTTGCACCTGAGTCAAACATACCGAGACTAACTGTTTAACAAGCGAGGCATATTCGAGACAAAACTCAATTTTAGAAGCCATTAATCAGGAGCAAATAATGGAAGGACTCCGCTTCACCTCGTCTTCATTTGGCCCGCTGACTCCGAGTGCAGAATCACACGCGCTCTGACCTTTTTGCTTATCATAAATCACACACTACTGTTCTGCTGCCAGGACTTGGTTTAACCCAATTTGTCACCGAGGAGTACTACCCCCCCCCCCCCCCCCCACTTCCACCCTCGCCGAGGATTCACACAGTGGGACCGGGAGCACGGGATTAGTGGGCGGATCAAAGCGTGCCATCCAGACCTCTCTCTCGCCTCGTAATCACGGAAGTCAGCGTCCTCTGAGCTGATAAGTCCCGGCTACTGCTGGTTACTAGGCAAAAGAGAGAGGAGGCCTGGGGGCTACAGTTGCAACCAACGGCGGTTATTTTGGAAGCATTTAGTCTATGAGCACAGATGTGCCCGTCACGTGTTCCCAGGGCCCCCGGTCCCGGTCCTTCTTCTGCGTTTAATGTCACGGAGCCGGGCTCCGATAGCGGTCGACGGCCGCCGCCCTTCAGGCGCGTGCATCACCGCTTTACACGAAGGCTCCGAACACATGACGAGGGACACTTTTGCTGAGAATATCTGTGTGTGTGTGATTAACTCCTGATAATAATCCAAACAACCGATGGACGAGTCACATCTGACCCCAGTTTTCAGGTTATTTATCCCCACAAAACGTATCTCTCAAATATATAAAGCAGAACTATCGGCCCTTGATAGTTATCAGCCCATTTATCGGTTATCGGCTCTTTCCCTCTGCAAACTATCGTTATTATATCGGCCTTTAAAAATCAAACTATCGGTCGACCTTTGGTCCAAAATGATACAGAACCACATTTGCAGACACACAAACGTACGTATTCAACTGGAAGCCAATTCCGGATAATGTCACAAAGCCTGTGTTCAGGGTTAAAAGATCATCAGAAGAACTGAGTGCCGATGGCATTTCTGATGATGGACTCTACAGGATGTTTTACTTCTCGAACCATACAGGAAAAAAAAAAACAAGAAGTACTTACTAAGAAAGAGGCAGCCAGCAACGCAGAGTGAAAGCCAGACCGACAGATGCAACACACACTCGCGTTATTGTGACAGAAGCGGGTCACGGTGTGCCAAGACCATCAGACAAATGGGCTGTCAGAGGGCAACCGCTCTGTTGCCATCGGCGTACTCGGCCTGCATCACGCGGGTGTGACAGCGAGAATACCTGGCAAACACTGTGCAGCTGGGGGGGGGGGGGGGCAGCCCTGATCTATTCCCAGTGCCAGCTCCCTGACTTCCATCACTGTACAGTGAATGAAGGCTCAGCGGTACTTCAGAGCAGACTGAACGAGTCAATAGGAGCGTTTGCCACAGAAACACTTCTACTCCGCCGCTGCGGTCGAGTAAACGTGCCGTGTTCACCCGACACTTCCTCCTATTGGCTTTTGGAAACATGAATGAGCTCAAGAGGAGAGCGGGAGCTTCGTAGAGACCGAGATTCCAAACCCTCTAAAATCGAGCCACCACGTAGACGTTTGAGTCCAACGACACACCACGATGGTTATTCCACTTTGACAGGACGTACTGTAAACTTTACTCCGAACCCTTCTGCAGTGTGACATGGGTAACATTTCAAAAGCAAAACAATCCTCAGCTTTGGGTTAAAGGGAAACCATACTGGTGGCGTTTACTAAATCAAGAAGATTGGCCGCAGAATAGCATCACCCGGATGCCGCCCGAAAAGGTCAATAAAAGTAGAAAAACAGAATATCATCTTCGGTCTGACTGGATAATACCCAATTATCATCTTTTTCAACGCAAGCAAAACGTGCCCTCCTCGTACCCTGACAGTGCTGCTGATGGGACACTGGAGACGTTCAACGACAACACGCTTGTGAAAAGATGAAACAACCAGCGAGCAACGCAGAATCTAGAGGTGCGATTAACTCGAGGTGTGGCAGTAGCTCTCGTGTGCACGGTATGGCACCTTGCTCCTTTCACCTGTGTCCTGTGTGTGTGTTACAGCGTGAACATCTGTCGAAACGTATCATTATCACAGATGTACTGATAGTGGCTCTTCTTGGGGGGGGGGGCAGGAATTGGGCTTGCTGTGACAGGAGGGATCAAATCTGCGGACCAGAATCCAAGAAAGGGATGCTGTAAAAATGTCATTCCAGACCTCCCAAACAATGCATGGGACATGTCAGTGGCAAAATCCCCCCGAAAGGTGTGAATGAGAACCAGAGCAATGCATGTAAGAGTGTGTGTAGGTGTGTGTTTGTTGGCTGCAGTCACAGCACATAGCTCGGAGGTGTGTGTGTGTGTGTGTGTGTGTGTGTGTGTGTGTGTGTGTGTGTGTGTGTGTGTGTGTGTGTGTGTGTGTGTGTGTGTCCACACATCATCCTGCTGGTTGGAAGTTCGCAGCTCACCTGTGACATCTGGGGTCTGAAATTGATCTCCTTCAGGTCCACCGAACCCGGCGAGAGATTGTGCAACATCTGGCACAGCAGCACCCCGTCTCGCAGAGCCTGCGCCAGGTCGAAGACGGCCGCCGAGGGCCACACGACCCGGTGGTTCGGGGGCAGGACCTTGCAGTCTATCAACCACCTCCCGCATTGTCTCCACTCCTCCATAGCGGCTCCAAGAGGAGGGGGGACTGACTCCCCCGCACACAAAGTGTTTAAGCCGAGTCCTCGAAGTGGCTCGGCGGCAGCGGAGCAGCTGAGAGCTGGAGGTTTCACGGCGCACGAGCAGGCACGAGTCGGCTCCCTTTACCTGCGCGCGGACGTTTTAATCATTCACTATGAGCTGTGATAATCAGGCGATTTCGCAACCGTGCGTTACCGGGCTACACCCCCCATCCCAGACGCATGTCAGCTCTCCCGTCTCCGCGACATGGAAGTGAAGACTTGGGGGAAAAAAACACTGAAATACGGATCCAGTTCAGCGTACACGGCGGCGGCGATGCGAGCAGACGACAGAGACGTGCTACGGGAATTTTCTCCTCTTCATTCTTAAAAAGTTTGCTTCGCATATCCAATCCCCAAAAAAAGAAGAAGAAAAGGCGTTACAGTAGCGGCTAACAAAACAGCTGGATGCAGCGGTTTTAGTCATGTACCGACTTCAGTGTAGTGGCTCACATTTCAGTGAACCAAACAGCACAGCCTCACAACACGGTGTAAGGGGGAGAGAGAAAAAAGCAACACAACGTTTTTTAAGTCTGTTTAGTTGTCCAACCAAAGCCCGGAGTCTCCGACCGCAATTTGCATTTAACGTTTCCTCGGAAGTAAAAATAAAAATAAAAAGCAAAAAAACAAGAACTTCCCGTAATATCCACAGCAAACAATAAAGGAAAAAAGAGATAACACACAGGGCAGTGTTTGCCCAACGCCGGAACCCTCTTTTCCACAACACACAGGCGAAACAACGCTCTCCGGCAGCGGAAATATTTCCAGAGGGAGGGGGGGGGGGGGGTAATAAACAACAGTGTTTACGTTTATCCGGTAAACCCTACTTTGTTTGGCGCCTTTCTGTACGCCCTAAAACAGCGCTGCTGCGCGTGTATACAGCTTGGCATGTCTGTGATTTCTGCCTCCCTTCCGTTCATGTCCTCTCTCTCTCTCTCTCTCTCTCTCTCTCTCTCTCTCTCTCTCTCTCTCTCTCTCTCTCTCTCTCTCCTCGTTTCCCTTTCCGACGGAGATGTTTAGCGGTCCCGACCCCCGAGCTGCACAAACGTGTGGAGAAAGCGCCCAGGCTTCTCGTGCGGTGTTGACTTAAGTGGTGGGGAGGAGGGCTGGGGGGGTGAATGAGCTCGCACGTGCCGATTATCTCGCGCAAAGATAAAACTATACAAGAGTCGCTGCACTTTCGTTAAAGTGGCTCTATACTCACAAGAATGTGAGTTTCAGGGAATATAAATATATATATATTTTGAACCGAGACTTGTGGATGCGCCCTCTGACGGAGGAAGCGCGCACTGCACGTGCTACCGACACGAGGGGATTAAAAGGGACAGTTCAATCAAAAATAATGATGGGCAGGTGTGCTTTGGGAGAAAGCAGCTAATAGTTTTCAGTGAATCTGCTCATTGTGAAGTGTGTTGTTGTGAGTATTCATCTGAGTGTATTAAAACAATGATTTGAGATTTATTTTTTGTATTAAAGAGGCAGTCCCCCCCAATGTTATGTGTCAAATGTTATATTGTCTCAGCCAACAGCAGGTAGGCCTACTGCACAGACATTTTTAAAAGGTACAAGTATAACTAAAAGACACATTGGAGTCTCATTAGAGACTACAAGTCATGACACGTCAGCCTCTGCTGTTTCAATTTTATTTTATGGTTTTATTTGAAATGCTTTCACTTGCAAGTCTCAACATAATGCACATCACTAAACCGCTGGAGTGCCCCTTTAATGCAACTATGAACTCCATCAACACACTCGGGTATACAAACCACTCAGTTACTACGGCTCTTGATGGGCCATGCCTGAATGATTAACATGATACAATTGTATTTATTTATTCATTCATTTATTTATCTATTATCTATTTCCTAGGTCAATTTTGGTTGTCATATATACCACAAACTATATGCGACCACATTTACTCATGAGGTAAATATATCAGGTAAGAATTGTGCTTACATCTTTTTATAAAACACACCACACAAGTCACTACACTTATAAAATGCTCTCCATACTCTGCTACGAACAAATACGACTGACTTGTCCCAATCATACCTGTGATTTTAAATTTTTTTGGTGGTGCCATAAAGTCTGAGGCAACATTTTGGCGGTGGCATGTTTTCATGCCATGTTTGTATTTTCACCAGCGGGCCTTTTTCTCTGAAGAAATGCTGACATGTCACAGTAGGAAAAGAGTAAATGGTCAAATTGATAAACGTCGGACTCAGTGTACAATCCTCTTAATCCTTTGTCTTAAAGTCCACAAAAGCTTCATCTGTAAGTCCTCTACTATTTACAGTTATATTAACATGTTTATGTTAATATTGCTTTGGTTTGAGTACAGTATTGATGATGATGCTAGTTTACTGCTAACTCCAGATGGATGTATAAGTGTTTAGTGGTTAAAGCGTGTGTAAATGTTATTTACTGTATTTCATCATTTATTACTTGCCTGTCCACTTTGGTTTTGGCCAGTAATCTTTCATCCACTGATGTACTAGAGATATTATTTAGTACTTACAAAGGCACTGACCGTTTGTGTTTCGTGATTTTTTTCAGTTTTACAAAAAATTACATATTTTCCTTCATTAAATCCTGCCAAACACAACAACCTGTCTGTTCCTTGCAGAATACGATGCTGGGAAATATGTCATGCTGGCTTTATAGCTGAAAAATAAGTTTCCTGAAACAACTTTTAGTGAGGACAGCACAGTAACGACTCAGCCTCTCCTCCGGAGCCATGCACCCTCAGGACAAACTCAACTTTTTTTAAATGAAAAGTTTTTTTGTCAATGTTTCATCTACCCAACTTTTTTTTCTAGCTTCATTGTATTTGTGCGAGTTGGAGGACGAATTGCATTTATTTAGTTAAAAATATATACTTATAGAAACACGCTCATGATGACAAAGTTGTTCTGGAAGCAGGTCAGCTGCTAATGTCACCTTTAACAGATGAACTACTGAAGAAGATTCATGTTGACCCAACATCAGTGAGGGTAAAGTATGTGACAACACAGGATCACTTCACATGTCTCATCAATTTTTATTATTTAACTGAACTCAACATCAAAGTAGTCAAGTGTGGAATGTGTGGAGCTGAAGCTGGTTCAGTGTGTTGAGTGGACTGCTGTGGTGCTGGAGCTTCCTCACATCTCATTGGTTGTGTGCTGCTGGAGCTTCCTCACATCTCATTGGTTGTGTGATGCTTGAGCTTCCTCACATCTCATTGGTTGTGTGATGCTGGAGCTTCCTCACATCTCATTAGTTGTGTGCTGCTGGCTTTGTGTGCTGTGGTTGATGTCCCCTCTCAGTGGCTCCAGGAAGGCCAAAGACCCAGGAAGAGTCCTGCCCTGTGATATGAAAAACAAGTCAGGAATGTGGATCCTTCCCTTGGTCTGCTGTTAGTGTCAGTGTCTCCAAGACTTCAGTTGAACTGTTGGCCTGCAGACTAATTCATATCTGAATAAATCTGCATTAATTAGCAGCAAGTTATTTGAGTCTAGAAAACATTTGTAGGCTTCATCTTTGACACCATTGAAGCAGTGGGACATTGTTAAAGAAGATAGCTGTAAGATTAGCATGTTAACTTTAGCTTGTCACCACTTTATGTCGCTTAATGCTACTTTTGTAATCTTAAAAGGAGCAGTTCAAATATGCTAGTTAGATGTGAAGATGCCACTCTCATGTCTGTAGGATAGCCGCCAGTTAGCTTAGCTTAGTTAAACTTAGCTTAGCTTAGTTAAACTTATCTTAATTATGACGAATTACAATTTAACAGTTGAGGTTTTGTGCAGATTAAACAAACAAGATGTATCGTGTTAATTCGTGAACTTCAGATCTGATGGATTCTGTTTCCTTTGTTCAGAGCCAGCCTGTTTTCCCGTCTCCGGTCTTCATGCTAAGCTAAGCTAACCAACTGTTGGCTCCAGCTACATATCTACAGACAGAGTGGTATCAATCTTCTCATCAAACTGCCAGCCAAAAAGTGAATAAGTGTAGTTCTCAAAATGAAAGACTATTCCTTTATTAATGTGCAGCTTACTCACTCAAAACACAGGCGTTCTCTTCTGTCCGTCTTGTGGACCGTCGTCATCTGACTCGGTCAGGAAGAAACATTTCTCCTTTGCCGTAAAGGAAGCTCCGGATGTACTGCAGGAACTTTGACTCTCTGTGAAAAGAGGAAATAAATAACTATTAAAATAATTAAGTTAGGAAGACAAACAATCTTAGAATTGATAAATTAGTGAATGTCGCTCATTCACACAATAGCAAACATTACTTTCTCTTTACGTGATAAAGTAGTTTATATTTGGTCACTTTCTTTCTCAGTCAGAAGCTCATACTCACCTCCAGCTCAGGTGGTGGAGTGAGATAAGAGCAGAGAACAATAGATAAAGGTTAGTAGGACGGACAAATAATCTTTGCATTTCTAAATAAGTGATGTTGAATGGATAAACAGTATGTAGCTAGTTTAAGTAATCTCATAGTAGCACGATGTTTCCTTTGTCTTTATATTACTATTTATTTTAGGTCACTTTCTTCACATGTCAGACACACACACTCACATGTTTGTCCATGATGAGCACCAGTAATTTAGGTGGTTGAGTCAGATGAAGTGAGATTAATAATTTCAGATTAGACAATAACGTATTGTATAATATATTGTTTTCACTCATTTGTGTTAAAAAGCTCATACTCGCCTTTTTCGTCCAGCGGAAGGAGGCAGCTCTTGTGTTAGAGGTAGTAGAAAAAGAAAGGTAATGATTAATAAGACACACAAATAATCTTTGATTTGCAGAATAAGTTAAATTATATGTATAAATGTTCCGAAGCTCATATGCACCTTTTTCGTCTGAAGAAAGAAACATGGTTAGTAAAACAAGTAATCTTTGAATTATTGAATTAGTAATACTTGATGGACAAACAGGTTTACACAATAACACATACAGTTCATATTGGAGCATATGTTAAGTCACTTTCTTTTAGGGCTGGGCAAGTTAACGTGTTATTATCGTGTTAACGCATTACTTAATTAACGCCAACAATTATTTTATCACACATTAACGCAGTTTTTTTTAATTGTTATTTTGAAAGTCCATTGCTCACTGGCAACGGTGGAGGAGGCTTCAGCAGACTACGTTGGATGCAGCATGTGGGAGAAGTATAGATAAACAAAAGAAAGACAAGCTAACAAATGCCACAGTGAAGTGGATAGATACAAACTGCAGGCCGACTAGTATTGTGGAAGATGTCGGTCTGAGGAACGTTCTTAGGATCGCAACGAATGACGACACGTATGAGCCTCCCTCCAGACGCACCATCACAAGAAGAATACACGAGTTGTATGAGAAGGAGAGGACTACAAAAGCGATGGTGTTACAACGTGCACCAGCTGTTGCTCTCACTGGAGACTACTGGACATCGCTGGGTAACCATAATTACCTCGGAGTTACAATGCATTATATTGATGAACAGTGGGAACTGCATTCACATGCTCTGACTGTCATGAAAACAGAAGACAGACATTTTGCTGAAATGTGCGCGGAACATTTTATTCATGTTGCACAGCAGTGGAACCTTTTAAATAAAGTCAGCACACTTAGTACAGATAGTGCAAGAAATATGATTGCTGCTGCGAGACATCTGCCTTTTGAACACGTCACCTACATCGCGCACAGTCTCCAGCATTCTGTCACAGTGTGTAAAGGGAATACTGCTGTTAAAAAGCACCTTATTTGTTTAAAGTGTTTGCAAACCAAATGTTATTGCACTTTTGTTCATATAGCAGTACTTTTCAAATAAAAGTGCGCAATACACTACTTTTGAATTCATTATTGAATTTTGCGCATAACAAATCGCAGAAAATCATGCGATTAATCAGGATTAAAAAAATTGTAATTGTTGCCCAGCACTATTTTCTTTACATGGCACATTCTTGTACATACCTTCCTCGTCAATGTGAAGTCAAAAGAGTCACTGCAGCCATCCTGCCAGACGCTCTGGTGTGATATACCTGTGTGGTAGTGAGAAAGGGTACATGTGAACATACTGCACTGTCAGCCATTCTGAGTCACTCAGACTAACTCCACGGTGAGTTTCCTGGCTGACAATCAACTGTCAATGAACAAATTCTTAATAACAAGAAGCATCAATAATAAAAACAAGCTAGGCCTAAGATAGATTATTAAACTGTTAAAAAGCACAATATAACCGAACCATTGAGTCTACATTAATGCACGAAGAAAATATTGATATTAAACAGATTTCATGGTGTCATGTTTTAGTTGGCCAAGGAAAAGTGGTTAGGAATAGACGTTAGGAGGTCATTTTTGGACTTTTTGACCTCAGCCCTGGTCTTTTCTTACATTGAAATGTCTGCAGGGAAAAAAGGCCTATCCTCTGCCATTTAGGGACATTGTGTTTCATTTCGTTCCCTTGTTTCCTTTCCCGGTGTCTCTCCTCTTCAATAGATTTCCCAATGTCAGTCCTTGTTAGTAAAATAATCAAAATTGGTCAATTAATCACTTAATTGTTGCTAAAATCAATATGCCACCTGTTTCTTGTTAAACCCCCTCCGTCACGTCTCATTACTTTCTCAACCCCTGTCATAATCGTCCCTTCTCACCTTCACATTTCCTCGGGGATGCAACACATTTGGCAAATTTATCTCCAGGCATAAAACTCACGTCTCATGTTATGAGCTTCTTTTTGTAACTGAAAGAGGATTTTATTTTCAAAGATTGCAAAGCTGGATTTACACATGAAGAGCGTGCACAAGAACAAGACTCATTTAAGTCATCAACATGTACGGCTTAAGGAAGGATTCAAACGACCACTTCCAGCTCTTTACAGCTGGATATATCGTGTCAGAGGCCTCTTTTTCCTCAGCTTTCTTCTTCGCTGCCCGGTTTGGGACTGACTCCCGCCCAAATATGTTACAACTCAACCGGATGTCAATACGGTGTAGAGACCATGATCGCTGCCGCCCATCGTTTCTTACCCAGAGGTCCAAGCCTCCAGTTCAAGAATACAAAGCCAACATTTTAAAACCAAAATCCTGTTTGCAAAGGCAACGTTTCATTCACACCCAGGCAGAAAAGCCTTCCCCAGCGGTTGTGCAGGCATATACGGACCGACATGCAAGAATGGGCCGTGCATGACCCATATAGAGAGCCTGGGAGCAGAATTCTCAGTTAGAACCAATCAAGACGCCTGGTTTGAGCGCTTCAATTCGGACCTGTGAGACTCCTCCCTTGTCTCCTGCAGTTTTCTCACATCTGCTCTCTACGTGAGGACAGGACAGCCTGTAGAGGCCCGAGGCGGTTTTGCTTTTGTTTACGGTGACTGTGGATGTGGTCTGTGTAGTCCCAAATTCATCCTCGGGCTTCTGAGCCCCAGGGGCCAGTGGCAACAACCAGCAGACCCGAAAGTCAACATTGAATCACCCGGAGATCAGTTTCAGCCTCGGTTACAGAGACTGCAGTCCTCATGTACAGAGAATGTACATGCACTTTATGTGTGAATGCATAAACAGTCTCAACCTTGAGGAAGCATGCAAGCAGACAAATATGACTTTGCAGGACACGTTCTTACAAAACCGTCTATGAGTTGGACCCGATGGAGCCATGAGATCACTTCACCTTTAAAGGCGTTCTGAAGAGTCCAACCAGCCTGAACGTCAGAGAGTCTGGGTTGTGGTTTGGTTCAGCCTGTAGCTGAATCCAGTAATACTGCTGAGCATAAGCTTATGGTCCTGCACCTCCCACAAGTGAATATAAATGCACATGCAAAATGTATGGGAATGTGATGCAGTGCAGCGCTGCAAAACTACACACTCAGCAATCACCTTGGATAAGTAATGGTTTTAAAATAGATTAATAAGCATCATAGATTTTGTTACCAATTGAGCATATATATATATATATATATATATATATATATATATATATATATATATATATATATATATATATTAAAAAAGTCTTGATTTATCGAGAAGAGTGTCAGCAAATTTGCAATTAAGATTCTTGAAGTATGCCACGTTAGCGCAACTTACCGAACAAAAGTGCACACATGTGCAGGTCACTCTACATACTTTGATTCAAACTGACCAGTTTTTTGTACCAGTTGGTGAAAAGAAAATGAAAACCAGAGATCCATTAATCAAAGCAAACACACACACACACACACACACACACACACACACACACACACACACACAGTGTGTTGCGATATGTCTGGAGGGTTGCATGCGTGTGGTCTTTTTAAGCAATCGGCTTCATGCGTTGTGAGCGATGAACAGAAGTGGCACAAATGACTTGTTGTCATTGGAGTTGCGGCATTGATCAATCACGACCCCCCCCCCGAGGTTGTTGGCTGGTGCGGAGTGGCACGTTGCGTGTGGCATGATGGGAGTGCAGGTCACAAAGAGCATGTCCCCCCCCCCTCTGCTACATGCGCAGTGCAAGGCAAGACACAAGGCGGGGGTGGGAGGTGGGCGGAGCTTAGGGCCTCAGCAGTCCAGCATGTCGTCTATCAATGGTAAAACAATTAAGACTGAGCAGTAAAAGTCCTGCATTCAAATGTTTACTTCAAGTGAAGAGTCAGAGAGGCATTATCAGCACAAGTGCGTTGCTTTCCTAACTTTCCACTAACGTTCGCGGTTCGTTGCTTTCCTAACTTTCGCTTTCCTAACTTTGTGCCAACGTTCGCGGTTCGTTGCTTTCCTAACTTTTGCTTTCCTAACTTTGTGCTAACGTTCGCGGTTCGTTGCTTTCCTAACTTTTGCTTTCCTAACTTTTGCTTTCCTAACTTTGTGCTAACGTTCGCGGTTCGTTGCTTTCCTAACTTTTGCTTTCCTAACTTTGTGCTAACGTTCGCGGTGCGTTGCTTTCCTAACTTTCTGTTAATGTTGAATGTTTGAAGCAACTATGGCATGGCAGGTGTATATTGCTGAGGACACAAGGAAGTGCAGTGTCCAGTGGGAAATTGTTTGTATGAGGCGTGTAAGCAGCAACACCAGAGGCATTGCACTATGAGGAGCTCCTTTAAGAAGAGTCACCCCAGGTTAATAGAGTAAATATGTAGCTAGATAGCCCCGTGAAACTTCCCAAGTTGAATACTTAATATTAAGACAAGTATGTATTTTTAAAGTTTTCTGAAAATGTAGGTTTAAATATACAAAAGGTGCATGATCTTATCAATCATGTGCTAATTTACATATATTTCCAGAACAGAAATCTGAGCAATGGATAAAGGCAGGTTCAAAATGAATTTTATTTTGTTGATGTATTAGAGTCAAAGGCTTTTACGATGGGAATTTTGGATATATTTTATCACTCCATAAATCAGAAAATACTGTCAACAGCCATGACATTTTTTTGCCATGTTTTGACTGATAAAATGTTTTATAAATCAGGTTATGAATGATATATGACCTAAACCCTCAGTAAAAACCTTCAGAGTACACATGAATGGGACTGGAAAGTTTGGTGTATGGAAATGCAACTGAAGTGGAGATTTCTGGCTCAGTCTGAGAAAAAAGAGAAAAAACTCATTTTGAGTAAACGGCCTTTGAAGATGTTTCGTAAAATTCCATTTATTTCACAAGACACTTTAGGTGAATATTGAACTAAAGACGTCACCATGAAACTTTCCCCGGTTCATTACTTACATTGAGACAATTACGTTTTCTGAAACTTTATGCTGAAATATGCAAGCGAGGCATTATCTAATGCTTTCTGTGAATTTTGTCTATTTGTGTTGGTAGATTTTGTCTACCAACACAATTCTATTGTCTATTTGTGTTGGTAGATTTCTCCTATAGGAGAAATCTACCAACACAAATAGACAAAAGAGTAAAATAAACTGCTAAGTGTGCATTTTGGATGTTTTCTTTCTACTAGTCTGAAAAAGAAGACATTTTATGGAAGCAAAATAGCCCAAAATCTATTTTTTATATATATATATATATATATATATATATATATATATATATATATATATATATATAAAAAAAAAAATGAAAGCATAAAAATACAGGCTATATAATCCATCCCAACTGCAGTATTTTCATAAATACAACAGTGAAACCATGAAAGTTATCTTCATAAAGCGGGGGATAGTGCATGACGGCCATCTCCTGGTTGATTGACTGAACTGCAAGCTCTGTTAAGCCACAGATTTCCAGTTTACTCTTATCTTCTCTCCTCCAACATAAGTCAGTGCTTTAGTACCACCTTCCACGCACACGCACACACACACACACACACACACACACACACACACACACACACACACACACACACACACACACACACACACACACACACACACACACACACACACACACCCCATCTCCAGGGCTTCAGTGTCACAGTCCTCTCTCTCTCGCTCTCTCTCTCTAACACACGTCTAAAGGAGTTAAGCGCTGCGGTCCGACGGAGCACAGAGCCGGAGGAGGCACCAGCTGTTTGAACTGGTCAGCTTTGGGTGCGTGCCAGTTTTGTGCAGAGCAGTTGGCAGGCCGACTGAAAGTGGAGTCAATGTTTCAATCAGGAGGACTTTCTGTCGCTGTGGTGCACACTGTGGACTACAGAGCACGACGTTGAGGGCACTTTACACCGACCCTGTTCATGAACACAAGACCACCGTTGTGCTTTTACTTTTATTAACAAAATAGAAACAGGGGAGCTTAAGGAGACAGATGGAATATTATCTTATCACAAGTAAATTCATATTAACAGCAACCAAATAGTTTAAAAAAAACAGTTGGAAACAAGAACTTACATTAGTGTTTTTTTTTTGTTTACGTTGTGGTTCATTTACGACATAAGGACATTCCTGCTGTTTCTGATTTTTGAACATGGTTTTTCCAGGCCTCAGTTAGTGTTATTTTGTTAAAACGGAATACAAAATCTAATTGTAGAGACTTGAAACATGATTAAGGTAGCCATGATTTTAGTCTACGTTACATCGTTTTCACAGGTTTAAGAAGTCAGCAACGCATCGCCATGCAACACACTGGCAGGGGACATAAATAACAGTGGACATGATCTTGACTTTGATGGATTGCTGAACTCAAGTCTCTGCAAGTTGACTTTCATACCACGCCGCTAAGAAGCCTGGAGGGGAAGACACGGTTAAAGCACTGCATCATGGGGAAAATATTCAATGGAAGTCATTTGCAGTAAATGGACTACGGCCTTCACAAAGGTCAGGCAGTGGTTTGTTTTAAAACCACTGCGTAATCACAAATGGCACCCAAAAAGGTGATAGTCAAACGACATCTGCTCATAAAGAGACTTGAAATAAATAAAACTAAACGTTTTAATGGTAGAAAATAAAATCGTTACGTGCATTTAGTGCTGAACAGTTAAAAACGGATGAAATGGTAAAATGGTTCAATATACATCTTCCACATTTCACCAACCAGCTTTTTCTTCCACAACTGAAACAGACAAGTACATAATACATGTGGAGCTGTGAACCAAAATCCTTCTACCCACTCTCTCCACACTTTCTAATGAACAAGACTAAATGTATACTATAGTGCCACCATGAAGATGAATATCCATGTCACAGTCTCAAACAGCAGCCCTTATAACTGTGCAGAGTGCTCGAGATGGTTTCTTGTTTTCCACATGATTAAACCTCTTTGTTTATAATCATGTGCTACAATAGAAACCTGCTTCTCTCAACTTGAAGAGCTGCTATTGAGAGCCGTCTGGTGCAAGAATTGGATGTGGAGAAGAATATTTCAACGATGTGTTTGCAAAAGGCCTGTACTGTAATTAAACAGTGTGGGCAAAATGAATGACGGAGACAGGATATTAAAGTCAGATGTTATGAAATGTGCCCCAGTGAATTTATAGCGTCTGATAAGAAACAGCAGTGCAGGATATTACGATTTATAAAGAATGGGTGAGAAAGGCCACGCTGAATAAAAGGAAGTTTCCTTTTCCAAATATTTGAACATAAGACAAATAGAAAAATAGGCATGATTAACAGTTCTTTTTGGTCACAAACGAAGAAATAAATAAAAACATTACAGCCGTCACGAGTCGGCGTTTTCTGAACTGGAGTCACTGGAGGTGCTGGTGGCCGAATCTGAAGAAGTGCTGCAGCTGACGTGATGAGACGCGGCATTCTCTGGATGGAGGGAAGCAAAGGAAGCACCATCACCAAATCAATTCTACACATGCTGGGGGCATTTAAATGTTTTGTTTTGTTAGCAACTTAATATCAAACAAAAAGGTGCACTCAGTGGAGTGCAGATCTCCGCCAGGTGTGTCTGCAACAACCAGTGCTGGTGGTGATGTACTCAGCAGTGTGTGTACTGTGGGCTGAGTGGCAGCGATGTACTCAGCAGTGTGTGTACTGTGGGCTGAGTGGCAGCGATGTACTCAGCAGAGTGATGGATGACCCTCCTGGCGGAGATAACACTAATGATTCGAGGGAAGGTGTGAGGACGGCTTCCTAATTACTTTGACATTTCTTGAACTTCTTATACAGACAAGACTTCACGTATTGCTCCAGCTCACGCAGAGTGGACGGCTTCAGTAACTCGAAGTCGATCTCGATCTCGTCGGGGCTGGTGTCGTGCATCGAGGGCTCTCGTCTCTGAATGATGTGCACCACGCGGCCCAGCTTCAGGCCAGGCAACCGGTTAATGTCGAGGCTCAGCTGTTGCTTCTCGTCGTACGTCATCTGCAGAGTTTCATCATCTGAATCGCAGACGTTGCTTCCCAACCACGGCCGCCTGGAATTCCAAGACAAGGCAGTCGAAAGGTCTCTACGTGGAAGTGACACGCTTTGATAAGAGTTCTTCAAAACATCTGTAAAACGTCCTACCTGGAGTTGTAATTTGCCCCGCCTTGATGCTGCCTGCTGTCCTCTTTCTGGTCCCTTTCTTTTATCTTCTTTGGTCCAAGCGCAGGGACTTCACAGTATGCAGAGAGCTGTTCATGAACAGTTTGAAACCGTGTCAACAAAAGCCAGAAAATAAATCTCATTGCACACCTAATGTTGCTTCCTCTTAGAAAACTCTCATCTCATCCGAGAATGAAGAAGAGCTTCTGCTGACTTGGTATGTGGTGAGATTTGAACTTATATAAAAGCTATATTTGCATTGCATTTTACAGCACACAGAAGTTGTTTGTCTTACAGGTAGCATAGATGCTTTTGCCAGCATTTGTAAGTAAAGGCAACACTTAAGATATTTAAGCTAGAGGTCAATGAATCCATCAGGAAACCAGGGTCGTCGCTGGAGTTAGAGACGTGTGCAGAAACCCACCTGTTCTGGAACCTCAGCTAGTCGGGTGGGTTTGGCCCACTCGTCCGCTAAGTCTGATTTGTCGGAGTTGTAGGAGCCGTTCCCACTAAAACTCGCTCTCTTGGCCGGCGATGGCAACTCCACCGGCTCGTCCGGCATATTTGCGAACATCTTCTCGAACACACCCTGAAGCAAACGCATGCACAGTGACGAAAGGAGGATCGAGTGAAATAGAAGACTGAGCCCTGAAATAAAAACAGCAAAACCTCTTTTTTTAACTTGTTGATTTAAAAAAAAGCACCTGAAGCTTTATGGCCTTAGTGACAACATCATGATGCGGCGGATTGTATTTGTAGCAATTGGAAAAAATCAGCCTGACGTCTGCAGCGAAGCCTTGTGCGTCCTGGTACTCTCCTCCATCCATCTTTTTCTGGAAATGGGGGGGAAAAAAAGTCATCAAGACAACAACCGTCATGGCCGTGAGGGGAACCATGAAGGGGACGTACTTGCATGGCCCGTACCTTCACAGTGCTCAGATCCATGGGGTATTTGATGATGAGGTGGTAGTCGTGGAGCTGCAGAGCTTCAGTGTCGACGGGCTTGTAGAAAGGCCAGGCGTAGGCCAGGTATTTCTTGGACAGCAATTCCTTCAGGATGTCGTTGCAAAACTTGAGCTGATCGGTTTCCTGCTCCGGCAGCTCCTTCCCTCGGCCCGCGCTTTCACGTCTCCTCTTGCTTCCTGACGAATCGCTCAAACTGGTTACGGCCGCTGCGGAGAGATCAGCGGCGGCGTCCACCTTCCGCTTCAGCCCTTTCTTCTCCAATGAAACACAAGAACAACAACAACAACACCACAATAAAAGAAAACTCTCCTCATGGTCTGCGATTTCAAACTAAGAGGAAGAGACGTAAACTCACTTTTGTGGCGGTCTGTGAAGGGTGTTTGGGCCCCGAGGATGAGCTGGAGGGAGCGGTGCTGAGGCTCGGCTGAGTTGTGGGCGTCGCAGCAGAAGAACACGTGGTCACGGCTTCGTTCTGCCCGCCTGCAGACGTGGATCAAACACAAACACAAGGGCATTTCAGTGATGATGTAGCTGGTATGAAAGACAGGGCATCGCAGCATACACCAATACATCCCCTTTAAAAAAAAGTAGCCTACAATTTTGTCGAAGAGACAATGCTAGCAAAGTAAAAATAGGTTGTTAGCGAGTATTTAGCCGGTGTTTTGGTCCCCCGTTGGTCGTCTTCACCCACATTCTTTATTATCCTACTCTCTCAACAACGGCCGACACATTTAGAACCACTGCTCCTGGTTCGAGCTGAATCACAAACCTTCAATCCTTTGCAGCCCAAACAAGCACGTCAACTTTTAGAGGCCGAACCAAACATGCTAACCGATTGTTCAACCGTCCGAAAGAAGATTTTTGAGTGTCATCAACCTGCACATGCTACCACGTGACATGACTCTGAGCTGTGTTCAGTTATTCCACAACATAACCGAGAGCAGATTATTCAAAATACTCCCGTCAGAAAACTACCATTGGAGCGGTAATGCACATAATAAACGTTTGGTGAGCTCTGATGGATAGACTAGTGGTACATTATGAGCTAAAGGAAAATGAGAGAATGTTGAAGTCATTCTCTAGGACGTTTTATTTTTCCTCTCATTTTCCAATGTGTGTTTTCAATGACTGGAAAATTGGGCTTCCAATTTTGTTTTACAGGACGCGTGGGAACCCTGACAAACTCAAATAAAAGAGAGGAAAAAAACACTAAAATAGAAATCTTAGTCGAAGTAGTAATATCATTTTAGAATTTTTAGTTTCATGGTGCATTTTGTTCTTGTAACAGGATTTTTTTTTTTTTTTTCTGGCCAAAAGAAGCAGCGACAAACATCCAGTGTGTGTGTTCAATCTAATCTCACATTGATCGAAGACCACACACACACACACACACACACACACACACACACACACACACACACACACACGCCTGTTTTTCCTTGGTGGCCGTCGGCCTGTTCGCTCCAACATGTACACGTAAACAATTTAAGAAACACCCACAATCACCGCGCTAATAGCCGTATACATTCCCAGAGCGCAATATCATTTAGGTGGAAAGAGAAAAACAAGGCTTAGGAAGAAACCCAATTTCTGTGACTGCAAAATTCAAGCTCACTAAAAGGACCCACAAGGTACAGAGTATATAGTTAGAGAGCAGAGACATTTCAACACAGACAAAGAAGAAGAAGAGGAGCAGCAGCTCACTGATGCAGGTGAGCTCAGCTGCATCAGTGAGCTGCTGAACCGTCGAGAGACTTCAGGGTGGCGCTCATTCATGGTGGCCCAAATATGCAGCTTCCACACAGCCAACGAGGCAAGCCAAGATAAAATACAGCAATGAGTCACCAGGTTTTGTGTAAAAAAAAAAAAAAAAAGAGGAAAAAAAAGTGTGAAATACTGAGGGATGAATTAAGGAAAGACATATTTGAAGGGAGATCTGGGTGTAATCTTTAGATTGTATTGAATAGAATACAAGCTAAAAGACAACATTAAACTGAAAGCAGGACGCCTCGCTTGCTTCTGCCCCAGCCTGGCACCTAATTGTTATGTCAATGTAATCATAACTATTATGATGGTTATTATAAGTATTCTCTGTATAATTATTATATGATAACATGTAATTATATGATTAGGATAGCCTTGTTGAAGCATATAAATATTTATTACCACTGCAACAATTCCACCACATCTTCTGTCTTTCATACTTTACTTACTTTTCTTGGCCTTCCCTTTGGCGGCGTGAGGAAGAAGCTCCACCTCCCTCGGCTGCATCTGGGCAACCTTTTGCAAGAAAACCTTTTCCACGGCGAGCGCCATCAGCACGATGTCATCTGTGGGCTGGAGGACAGAGGGACATCCGTGAGGATTAGGTTTTCACGCGAGGCTAACCGCCGCGTTGCACTCCCCGTCACGGAGCTCCTCACCTTGTTGTATATGTAGCAGTTGGTGAACATGGTGTTGAAGTCTTGCATACATTCACTCGCGCTCCCATAGTAGTCGTTCTCCAGTCGTTTCTTGATGGTCCCCAGGTCCATGGGAGACGTTATGATCGTATGATAATCCTGATCGAGGGAAGAAAAAAAAAAAGAGAAAAAAAAGAAGAGATGAACGTCTAGCTTTTTGTTTCTCTCCCACGTCTTCTAAAAGGATCTGAAGAGGAAAAGTTTATTAGTGCGGAATCCCTACAATTTGATATTCGTAAAATTCCACTTTACATTCATTTTAATAATGCAGAGATCTAGGAACACAGCGGCATTGTTGAAATGTCAGAAACTCAGGATTAGCCAAATATACAATGGAACTTAATGTGAAGAGGACAGAGTGTTATAACTATTACAAATGTGTCTGTTGGTGTTCAGTAGTCCATGCATATAGTATTCCTCTGCAGCGAGGGGTTACTACCAACATTTCAGCTGCTCTCACTCTCACATACGAATGACGTAAATAACACCCAATGTGCAATAAACTGGAATTCTTCTTTAACGACGTATCCAGCCATAAGTGATAGTTTTGGGTTTTATTTGCCCATAATTTAATTAGTAGTCATTCCATAATTAGAGCGACTACTTAAAAGTATTAAGTCATTAATTAAGTACTGACTAGCATGTAAAGACAGGTATAAAAACACAGTTCTACAGGTTTGAGGTTATTGGTTATGTTGTGTGTGTGTGGGCTTCAGAAATATTGGACGATATTGAGACCGAGTGCAACGCCACATTCCGGTGCCTCTATACTCGCTGTGCTGTTTAAATGAGATGAAAACCAAGGAGAGACGCAATAATACAGTGGTGAACATCACTAGGGTCAACGAAAGAAGGATTTAGAAGCAGTTTTACTTCAGTGAAAGAAAAGAGGAAAGCAGACTCTCTCCAGCGCAGCGAGACGATCACGTGTGTGACGTTTCAGACGGAGGAAAGACGGTTTCACAGTGGGAGTCCATGAGAGCACAAAAGGTACCTAGTTCAGGCATCAGTAGCCAAGAGGCCACTTTAATTTGGTTGTGAGTAACATAGTTTTTGTCTAGCAGAGCCTGAAATAAAAAGTATTTCATAGCAAATATACAGCTGCCTTTATCAGGGATAATTATCATGATTGTAGTTAGTAACGAGCACTACACACTGCAATGTGTTGAGAAGAATTCTGGACTGAAAGCATCTTTACAAGCTAGAAGAACATTGAAATCACTTTAACTACTCACCGGCAGCCCAAGAGCGACTGCATCAACCGGCTGGTGGAAGGGCCAGGAGAACTGGTGCCGCCACAGGGACTTCATCACTACACTCTGCATGTACTGCAGCTGGTTGGTCCTCCGGCTGGGCCCGTTGGGGTTGGTGACCTCGGGGGGCGGAGGGTTCACAAACCGCAGGGGGTCCGGGAGAGCCTCCGCCGACATGGCTGGGACCGGTCTCCCCGACAGAACTCGACCTCTGCTGGTTTGTGTTATCTCCCGTGAATCCCGCAGCTTTCGTCCGTCAGCTCATCAAAGGCTCCGAGGGAACGCCAGCCTGCTTCATTCATAGTTTTCATACCAGACGATGTGATCTGTCGGCATTAAAACAGAGAGGTTATGTGAATGAGTCTGTGATGATTCTCCACGTTATCAGCTGCATGTTTTGCATGAGTTTTGGTGTACTTTTTGGAGAAGCCAAGGAGGACCTATAAGAGTGATGACTGAAATGTGTGTTCCACTTGTTAATTGATTTTTTTTATCTTAGTATAAACTGTGATTTTGGGCTGTTTTATAATCACTTTTGCACGTGACAAGGAGGTCAAATGTCATCAAGGTAGTGATTTTCAAAGGAAAGACGTGGCCTTTAATTAACACAGTTTAAGAGGGGCTAGACAGTATACAGGTGAGGTCCGGTAAAGTGTAACATTATAGCAATAAATCAATGTTACTGGCTTTAACGTTAAAGCTGATTTGACACTCGACAGAGAGCAAAAAGAAGAGCTCGACAGTTGTTTTTTTTAAGTGTAATAGATAGAGCACCATACCAGCTACAGGACAAGCCTATGATGCGCTGTTAGCTGTACTTCAGCTAGCTAGCAGGCGAAAGTAAACGTGCACCGTGTCATCACAAATCGCCGTTACAAAATAAAGAATAGTCGTACGAATAAAGTCTCATATTAACTCCTCCGGAATTTGGCACGCAAAGAGTTAAGTCCGAGAGTCGTGCTTTGCTGTGAGGAGGTTTAAGTTTCAGCTCAAAGCTTTAACACGGAGCCTTGGAGGAGCTACCTCACGAGCTAATGTTACCTGTTATCCTCACACAACGGCAACGTTAACTGTCTCGCGGGGTGGTAGTGATGGTGGGAGGGGGGGGGGGTAAAAAAACAACAACTAACATTTAGGATAACTAGAGGAGTTTTTACCAACTCGTTTTCCTTGGCAAGCACGCTGAAACGAGGGTTTAGGGTCACTACGCACACAAGAAAACAAACATTAGAGAGCACCGTTAGACCAACTTTGAAACTTTGTGACCGAAACATCAAACCTGAAGCCAGGAACGTGCGCTCCTCCCCAGACAGCTTCACTGGCGGATTGTAAATCAAAGGCGCACACCGCCACCTACTGTGCTGGAGTGTGTTGGGCCATGCTAGTATATTTGTTATATCACAAAGGGACGTCTACGTTTCAGGCTAACGTTATATCCTTTGACAGGATATCCTTGATAACATTATTGTACTGCCATCAGCATATTTATCCGCGTTTAAGTAACATCATCTAATTGTATCTGCCCTGAGGTAAATTAGTCAAATGTTGTAATGACTCGCACTAATTGAGCCCAACACAAAACAACGTATACAGGACATACAATCCACAAACCTCTATTTTATCACTTTCCATTGCTTTGTAAAAGTGCATATTAAAATAAAAAAACAAACATTAAAATGATCAGAGTCACCTGGAACACCACTACTAAAACCCACACGTGACGAAATAGGTAAATTTGCCTTTGACACTTATTGTCCCTCATTAGCCTCCGTTACTTCTGAGAGTGACACGCATGCGCAGAGACGCACCAGCGCACCACATTCCCCGCTTCTCCCCTAGCTTCTCGTCGCAGGCGAGCACCCAGCGGCCAGCCTATTGATAAACGCGTCCTCCATGGTCGTCTGAGTAAAAAATACGCGCATTTCTCCCTCCAACCTTCACGAGGAGTAACAATCTGACCGCGAAGCTGCATCGAATCCCCGTGAGTATCCGCTTACGACTGAATCCTCACCGTTTGAATGGAGGGCCCCTCCGTGGCTGCGCGACCAATTTGTCAACAGCGTTAATGCTTCGCGAGCAGACGGCTAGCATGTTGTGACACACATTAGCTCTCGTGTTGAACCAGTGGATTCAACATTGAGTTGTTGTCTGTCTCTGCCCGGGCTTCAAATAGTAATTGTGTAAATGCACAGCATACAGTGTGACGATAGCTACTGTCACAACTGAACTAACCAACGAACGGACTCCGTGTCGCCCTTTGTTTAATATTTCTTCTTTTCGCATTTATCGCATTTAAACACGAATAAACGTGAACGGTTTTTAGAATTGATACCAACTAGCCGCACGTACAGTCTTAGCTAAATCTATTAAATGTTTATATTCAGTCATTTTTAACCCTAACAAGCCAGGTGACGTTAGCTAGCTAATTGCTAGCTGAAATAGCTACATTTTTTTTTTTCAGATAACGCTATGCTAAAGTAGAAAGCAGCCACACGGGTCATGTCTGTTTAACGACTAAAGACATCTTTTAACGGTATATCTAATCTCCGGTAACGTTACAGTATCAGTTGGTTGTCTCCCCTCCATATGAAATAACGTTAGCTGTCATAATTTACATTAAAAGCTTAAATATCAGTTGGATATCGTCATTTAAAATTTGACATAAACTGGACAGTACAGCTTAACTCACCTGAATTAAATTATCTATGCATCTATCTATTAAATCATCATGAAGACCAACCAATGCACACCACTGTTGTAATCACACATTGTTCTAATTTACTCCACACTCATGTTAATACTCTAATGCGTCACAAAGTGTGTACTGTCTCCTTATAACGCAGACTCGTACAGGATTTCATTATTAAACTCACTTTACTATCTGTCTCCAGGAGCGTGCTCAGTAGATGCTCATTTCCTCACCATGGCAACAGAAGATAAGAAACCAGAGACCGACACGAAGCCTCCCGTCGTCCCGTCAGCGTCTGCCAGTCAAAGCAAGGTCTGGACCCCTTAAATATCTGCAGCTACACTTGATTGGTTAATTGTGGGAATGGCGAGAACGTTTGTGGGCGGACGTAGCTTTTTCTTTGCAATTGTTCGACGACTTAATGTCTGCCCTAAACTCCAGGTTCTGTTCTCGTTCACAGTCTGCGCCCGCCAAGCCCAACTACAGCCTGAAGTTCACACTAGCGGGCCACACTAAAGCCGTCTCCTCCGTCAAATTCAGTCCCAGCGGAGAATGGCTCGCCAGCTCGTGTGAGTCCCTTTGTTTCCTCTGCCGAGTTTATGAAACCACATGTGGAGCCACAGCAAATTAGGCCTGCAATTAGAATACTTTTCCATTATCATTTAATCTGCCAGGTATTCTATCCATTAATAGTTTAAAAAAAAAAAAAAGACAATTTCTCATGTCTTAATTATTCATTCAATTTAATCAACTAAAAATTGCAGCTCTACTGTTAATCCTATTTGAAGATATTTTCTCATTTGCCTTTTATTAGAAATATATTGTGAAAAGAGTAGTGAGCTTAGATTCGCGGAGGCTGCAGCAACACTCACTAAATGCATCTTCTTTCTGTTTCTTTATAGCTGCCGATAAACTCATCAAAATCTGGGGAGCATACGACGGCAAGTTTGAGAAAACCATATCCGGACACAAACTGGTGAGTTGAACAGATTCTCATCTTTACCGTAGCCGTATTATCTACTTTTCCATATCGAAGCCTCGGCTGCTGTGTTCCTAATCTCAACACCCCGTGAACCTGCAGGGTATATCTGACGTGGCCTGGTCCTCCGACTCCAACCTCCTGGTGTCCGCATCCGACGACAAAACCCTGAAGATCTGGGACGTCAGCTCAGTAAGAGAGCGCTCAATGAAAGGCGCCGAGTCACCGAGCAGAACAATCCCATCACGTTCCAGTCGCCTAACACCGGATGGGACTTTTATTGTTTTTGTTACCGGCGAGAATGTGACATTTCAGCTCTTTCCTTCTTTCTCATCTAGGGGAAGTGCTTAAAAACTCTAAAAGGTCACAGCAACTACGTCTTCTGCTGCAACTTCAACCCCCAGTCCAATCTCATCGTGTCAGGATCGGTGAGCACACAACAAGCAGTCAATGGAAACGACGTTAGACCTTCTGCTGAAGCACTCGGCTACGAGCCTCTTCTGAACATGTCTGTTGTTATTTATTCCAGTTTGATGAGAGTGTACGGATATGGGACGTGAAGACCGGCAAGTGCTTGAAAACATTGCCGGCTCATTCTGACCCAGTTTCAGCTGTAAGTTATTGTTTTAAATAATGATGTTGGTATTAGAGGATGTTGTTCAGATAAACCCGGTGCCAGTAAACGTGATGGTCTGTCTCTGCTCACAGGTTCACTTCAACAGAGACGGATCCCTGATCGTGTCCAGCAGCTACGACGGACTCTGGTGAGAACAAAACTAGATCAGAAGTTCACGTTCACTGATCGTGCAGCAGGACGGAGGAAAATGTAAAACTAGTTGTCATTAGCGGAAAGTTTAAGACCTAATGGACTTTATAACGCATTTGTCAAAGCAAGACATGCAAGTATGAACATTTCCTTCTTTTAAAAGTTATTTTGGTTTTTATCCCCAGCCGAATCTGGGACACAGCATCGGGGCAGTGTTTAAAGACGCTCATAGGTAAGGTCAGCCATCTGTCAGGCCTCCAATCTGTGCCGATTTTCACCTTTTTATACAAGTATTTATTTTGAAGCGATGAGTGACGTAATACTCTGATTGGTTCCGTTTGCGCTGAGGCATCGTTGTGTGTGTGTGTGTGTGTGTGTGCGTGCGTGCGCGCGCGTGCGGTATTATTGTCTTGCCGTATTTTGTGCTGACTCTGCTCCCGTTGTGTTGGTGACAGACGACGATAACCCCCCCGTGTCGTTTGTGAAGTTTTCCCCCAACGGGAAGTACATCCTGGCGGCCACGCTGGACAAGTGAGTGTCACCGTGTTCTTTCCGTTCATGTTGTTCAGGGCTTCCACCAGCAGAGGGCGGCGCGGCGCTACGATACGCTTCCCTCAGCTACAGGTTTACACGAGACAGAACGAACATGGAGTTAATATGATCAAGAGACTTATTGGTTTTACAGTCACGTTGTTGTTGCTAATGCGAGTCGCTCTAACGGGTGCTCTGCTGTATTTGTGTCCACTCAGCACGCTGAAGCTGTGGGACTACAGCAAAGGAAAGGTGAGCAACTAGTCACTCAGGTTGAATTATCTTCTTTCACGTTCGATTCCTTTTTAGTTGCTGATTGTAGTTTTGTCCGCGTGAAGCAGTACGATTTTTACTGTTTTTTTTGTTTTTTTACATTTCAGTGCTTGAAAACGTACACCGGCCACAAAAACGAGAAGTACTGCATATTTGCGAACTTCTCCGTCACCGGTGGAAAGGTGAGAACTTTGTCATTCCTTCATGTTCCTAATGAACACTGTCTCTGGTAGGTAATGGCTCACCGGCACACTTTAAATAAATTTCTATCTCGCTCTCTTCCAGTGGATCGTGTCCGGCTCCGAGGACAACATGGTTTATATCTGGAACCTGCAGACGAAGGAGATCGTGCAGAAACTCCAGGGCCACACAGGTACAGGAGAGGCCCCGGGTCTTAACTTTTTAAAGGGACAGTTCACCCCCAAATCAGAAATACATAGGTCTATAGCTCCTACATGAAAGTGCTCACAACAAGCTCTGTGGATTATCTTGGGGAAGTCAAAAAACATTTTTTGGTGTTTTGAGCAAACAGACATCTCAATGGCAGATACCTCCAAAATGTTTGATTTTGGGGTGAACTGTCCCAACATGTGACACTTTGCCAGCTGTTTTTCAGTCGGGTCTTTGTGGCTGAGTGTACTACGGTTTTAAAACTGTCCCTCCCGTCTCTTACTTTTTCCAGACGTCGTCATTTCGACCGCCTGCCACCCGACGGAGAACATCATCGCGTCTGCAGCTTTAGAAAACGACAAAACCATCAAGCTATGGAGAAGCGACTGCTAAGCCCCCTTTTTCTTTTTGGATCTTTTGGGCCGGTCATAACGATTTTTTCTTCTATGTTTTGTTGTAAGAAAAGAGGACTTTTTTTTTTTTTTTCCCAAACAGAGCTCCTGCGTGCGGCAGAGGGCTTTCAGGTGATTAAATTCAACGAGGAGAATCAAATGAGATCCATCGACCACAAACAGTATCGGCCCAAAAACCCCACAAAGCCACATATTCCATGCGTCTGTAACGTGTGCCAGATTTAGTTTCTTCCACCAGGAAGTTGGAGACTTTTTTTATTTTTATTATACAACAATGTTGATGCTCTGTTCTGGTGCTTCAGTATTTTTGACTGCGTTAACCCCCCCAACCCCCCCGATGTCACGGCTCTGTACCAACTCGCGTGCATTTCTGGTCTCACGATAACTGTAAAGCTTATTTGGCCTTTCTATGATTCATTTGTGTTTTGCCCTTTTCTTTTAGTTTGAGGAACTTTAGTGTCGCCTCTGATTTCACGGAGAAGTGACTTTGACATCAAGCTTCAGGTATTAAAAAAAAGACATCTAAGGGTTCTATGGCTGTTATTTATTATTCAAGGCATCTCTGTTAGTGTTTGGTTTTTTGTCTTGATATTTAATTGCCAGATCTTAAATGTGCACCGTAACAAGATATATTCAGCGTTTGTAAGTCCTTTTAGGGCAACAAATCAGGATTTAAAGTACAAAAATGTGAAGGCACAGGAAGTAGTTTGACATTTACAACAAAAACGTCCCCCCATGTCTAAATTGAACAGTTTAGGAAAGTGACCAAATGCAGCTGTTTAGTCCTCTAGCATCTGTACATATGACGTTGACGTATTGTGACTTGGTTATTTCAGCTGTCTGTGTCTGTTCTCTTCTGCTTGATTAGCTCCCTCTGTTCTGCACATGAAGCCGGCAGCATCTGTTCTCTGTAGTTAACCTGGCTTCATTATTTCTTTTGGTGGAATACATGTTCTGACATTTGACAGCTATAACCTGCGACTTAATAAACCCAGTTTTTGTACGTTTCACGTGACCGAGTCGTGAGTTTAGACGTTGACATCACACACACAATCGGCAGTCAAGCTCATTGTTGAGTTTTTTTTTAATAACCTTTTTTTCTGTCCATGAAAGATAAGAACATCAGAGAACAACTCGCAAAGAACAGAAGACAAAAATTCCATCTCCTTAAAAAAAAAGAGACAAAAATAGAATTAAGGACATTCCCCGTCTCGCAGCGACGGGCTGAAAATGGCGAAATCGTTTCCTCGCACCTTCAACTGTCAATCGAGGAACAAGCTTTTCCACGACGTATGCGACGGCCCGCAGAGAACACAAGCAAAGAGATAAAATTACCTTTGTACAAAAATAGATCATTTTCCAAGTGTTTGTTTTTTTTTTTGTCTTTTTTTTCTTAAACATTTTACCATCGATGCAACAAAGAAAGCAGTGATTGTGTCACAAGCCCAGCTTTTCCTGATTATTACACTTTTTGAACATACAATTGCCAAGCAACACACACATTTCAGAGGGTTTAAAGTCTTTTTTTTTCTTCCCTCTTTCACGGTTTGAGGTCCCATAAATGGCTGAGAAGCTGGTTCTTTTTTTAGCTTTAGAGCTGCTGCGATTCTGCTGGTGGACCAAGGTTTGATAGTCACGGTCTGAAAGCAACAAATAAGAACTTGTAACTTGAGTCGTGGAACATTTTGGTCTGACAGACTCGTCTTCCTCTTTCGATGTCGGACATACTCAAAAGAACAGATCTGTCGATATAGATTTATAAATATATACACATTTACATATTAACAAAATAGAGCTTTGTGTTATAAAGCGTTCATGGAGGTGATCCTTTCTGTATGGGGGGGGGGGGGGGCGCACGTTGTCCACTTTATGGCTTCAGAGACCTGCGCTCGGCCAATCACAGTAAAGTGGGGGGGGGGGGGGGGGGGGGACATCGGACTTAAATCTGCTTTCCTTGTTTCTAATTGTTCCTCTAAAAAACAAAAACTCAGCAACTCTAGCCCAGAATAATACCAACATTGCAAAACGTTTCTGTTTGCTGCAGAATATAAATAGTGTAAACTGAGCTGGACGGCTCGTGATAATCAATACTGAACTTATTGCTTCTCTTGAGGTTTTGTAATCTGAGCAAAGTGATGACGCAGCGGAGACTTAAGTGCCGTCTTCTAGTCGGAGTAAATACTTGTAGAAAAAAAGAATTCAAGTAACGTCGCAGCGACGCTCCTCCTCCACCAGAGGGCGCTCGCGCCTCTTAAATGGCCGCCGCGTGCCCTCCAGTCCAGAATGAATGTTGTCCTCCTGCTCACAGCCAGTGAATGGCGTCTGACCCGACTCTTTGCTCTTTTCCAAAGTGAGGAAATTGATCACTAGGATCAGTTTTACAGAGGTGGATTAACATCTGTAAAGCTGACCCCCACCCCCCCCTCCTTAGTGGAGGCCCTGCTGTGAAACTGGACCCTGATCACGTGGTCATGGTATCAGTCAACGCTATGGAGCCCTGATGGTGCCACTGGAATATTTCAACCTTAACTTAATTATGATAAAGTAATATGTGGATACAATTTCAAACGGAGCATATCAAATACACTCCGAGGGCGGATCGACAGCCGGCCAATAGAAGCGCCTGTTGCTGCTCTGTGGGTCGGACTTCACTTCATATTTTTTATGTAAAAGAAATCACACGATGGAAACTTTAAATGTTCCAACAGGAGACACATTCTTTGAGATGTAGAATATTTAAAAAAAATAATTAAAATCAGTACTATGATTCCACTTTAAACTGAATCAGTAGTCAATGATTAACAGAATAAAAAAAAATGTGATATTTAGTTTTTGTCATGCATGATTAAAATATGTAAATTGCTTATAATTAAAAGACTGAAAAAAAAAAGATTATTGAAGTGGCATTCTCGAGGCTCCACACACCAAAGACCGTGAACCAGTTCAGGTGATCACAGGATGAAGACGACGCAGCGCTCAGGTAGTGTCGAGGCGCTCATCAAAGCGTGGCGAATGAGCAGAAAATCCTTCATCTAATCATTTTTTGGGCCTTCGCTGTGATTTACCATGTCCTTAAACTCCATAAGACGGACAGAATGACTATCAAATATCTGAATCTCGGGGGAAATAAAACCTTAAACAAGCCGTTTCAGTAAAAATATCACGCCGCGCTAACACGCTCCCGCTCTGTGGACAATCTTTGGAAATGCACTCGATGCATAGTTTCGCAGCAGCTGCAGCATTTAGAGAAAAGCAGAGGAGGAAGGACAACAAGCAACAGAATGTGGACATGAAGCAGAATTATACAGAACGTGGAGACATCGAACGTTTCAGCTCCACTTGAGCTCCACACTGGGTCGTCCAGAGAAGTGCAGGGAGAGCAAGAGTGTGTGTGTGTGTGTGTGTGTGTGTGTGTGTGTGTGTGTGTGTGTGTGTGTCCCGCTGAAACTGGTGCATCCCTGATCGGGGCCAGATTCCATCTCAGAGGTCCATGACAACATCAGCTCTCCGTTTAGGAACCCGACTCCGCCGTCATGAGGTTAAGTGCCAAGTAACAAACAAACAAACAAACAAACAGGCTCTGCTGCGACTCCGGGCGCCAGGAGCCGACAGTCGGACGGATTGGAGAACGGAGGTATTCGTGCATCGCTGCTGCTGAAGTCAAAAGAACGTCAATACTGTATACGGTTGTAACTCTCTGTACAGGTAGATGTCGGTGTTTGAACAAATAAAAAGCTGATGTCCCGCCGTGCAGGGTTCTGAGTGTGGAGGTGTAAAGATGGTGTGCTGAAAGTCACGTGGAATGAGAAGGGCAGAGGTCAAGGGTACGGAAAAAAGGGAGCTCGGAGGCCGCCGGCGAATAGGAGGATGTTCCCCCCCCCCCCCCCCCCCCCCCCAACAGGTGATACTTGTGCGCTCACTTTCTGGCTAACGTCGCAACAAAAGGCCCAAAATGCTGTGAGGTGGGATGAGGCCGCGTAGCGTCGTAAAGCTAACGTGCGGCCATCGGCCTGCGTCTCCTCCCGCTTGCAGACGGACTCTCGGCTCGATCGATTGCCGTTAGCTGAAGGGCCTCTTGACTAAAAGTGTCGTCCTCCCCGATGTCGCACAGTGCTGACGGAGTAAGACGTGGTTTGTCTCCGTTGGAATCGGGCAGACACCTGAGGTTTTTCTTCTTTTTTTTAAGCACTTGCAGTCTCGTTAACCCCCCCCTCAGAGTTTCAACTCCAGAAAGCTCACAACGGCTAGTGCAAGACCTGACGTGTTCAGTCGAGTCGGGCGGGAACCCCCCACCCCACTCACTCACCATGTGAGTTCAGTCCTGAAAGAGAGAGAGAGATAGAGAGAGAGAGAGAGAGAGAGAGACAGACAGAGACAGAGAGAGACAGAGACACACAGAGAGAGAGAGAGAGACAGACAGAGACAGAGAGAGACAGAGACACAGAGAGAGAGATAGAGAGAGACAGACAGAGACAGAGAGAGACAGACAGAGAGAGAGACAGACAGAGACAGAGAGACAGACAGAGAGAGAGAGAGAGAGAGGGCTCAGGTCCAAGTCTAGGCGGCCTGAGGCTCTCCCCGTCCACGATTGTCCCCGATCACAACGCTGAGTGTCCAAATGTGACATCAACGCCGTGTTGTTGTTTTTTTGTCTATGTTTTTTTAAAATACCTGCAACTGTGGGTGTTAAAACCCGATCGTCTCTGCTTATTCTTGTCGCCGTGTAGGAAAATCAAGGATGAAAAGGATGGCTCAATGCGCTTCTTTTGTCTTCTGTCCGACCTTAGTTGAAGTCCACTGTTGTCACTCGTGTCGCCGCGTGATTTTCATATCTATATATATATATATATATTTCTTATTTATATATTTTTTACAAGGTATAAAACAGACCCATAGACATGATGAATTCATTGTTTTGAAACACATCCAAAAGGGAGAGGGTAGGGAGGGAGGAAGGGGGAGGGTCCCCATCCGTCACGTGATCTGTCCCTCTGGAGGCTGGATTCCTTTTTCTTTAAAAAGCCTCGATCCAGGGAAGGGGGGGGCTATTATAGCTCTGCTATTATGTCATTTGATGCGGGGCTTCTAGCATCTCCATGAGGAAGGTGTCGATGGGCGTGTCCCCGATGAGCTTGAAGAAGAACAAGTGCTCCAGACACTTAAGGCCGATGGAGCGCAGCGCTGGTAACCGCAGCAACAGTTTGGCAAACCTGTGACGACACGAGACCAAAATTAGAGGTGGAGTCCATCATACGTCTGACAAGAGGAGCAAGACAGACTCACAACAAACTGATACCACACAAGGGTTTTTTACTCTTTTACTTTTCTCATTATGACATTTGAATCAACCAAAGGGTCATATTCTAAGGCTACATGTAGCCTCGTATGTACTGCCTAGTGAGGAGCAATGAGGAAGAGGGATGTGCACACGTTCATACCTGCCAGGCTGGTCGGGGTACTTCTGTTTGCAGTAGGCCTCTAAAGACGCGTACACCTTCTCTCTCAGAGCTTCCACCTCCCCTGGATTGGACAGCCCTTTGGAGTCTGTGGAGACACACAGAAAGAAAGTACAAATAATCAACAACAACCCTGCTGCCATACATCCCTCTTCTCCTCATTCTTGCGGTCGCTTTTTTTGTGAAAACTCCGGCGAGTGCCTTGCTCAAAGGCCCCTTGCAGCAGTTTTAAATGGAGGGCCTCACTAACTCACAAGTTGAGTTTTAACCCCGCGGGGCTCATGATGGACGTGTGTCGCCACATTCTGGGTTAGTCCAATTAGGACGGCGCTAAGTTAAGCTCCGCTGGAAACCCCAAAACAAACGCGTCATTGAGCAACATTTCGGGCGAACAAAGCGCTGCACAATTGATCAACAACAATGAATGAACATTTGTTGTCAGCGGCTGGACTCCATCACACAGTGTGGGAAAGGCTGGACTGAGGGCCTTTTTTTAGCCTCGCCGTCCCCTCCTACACCCCCCCTCCCTTTTCTCCGTCAGACCAGTCTTGTGAACCCCTAATTAACAGGAAATCAGGCCGAGATGTGAACCGGGGGCCGGTGGGCCTGGATGTGGCCTGAACAAAATGAGGAACACAGAGGATCAGTGTGTGTCTGGGCTCAACAGATCCACAGTGGCCCCAGAGGGACGGAGGGAGGCTCCCACGCTGAGTCATTAAAAAAAAAAAAAAAAAAACCTGGGTCACATTCATGGGTTGGTTTGGCTTACTTTGGTTGCCATGTGGAGGAGGTTTAAATACAGAGCAGCGCACTGATAGCAGGCGGGACACGCGCCGTGGCAAGACACGGGCCTCAATTAAATATAACGCGCTGTCATAAGCTTTCTTTCACACTAGGATGTTGCAGTATTATTATCCCTGCCAGGAGAATCATGCGATCGGTCGCCTGAGTCCATGTGTGTGTGTGTGTGTGTGTGTGTGTGTGTCTATGAGTGTGTCTGTCCACGGCTAATCTGGCATTCTGCTGCAGCAAACTGCATGATATTTTGGGCGGCCAGTCATGGCTGCATGCTCAAGGACCTCTGGCGGCTGCTGTGACTCACACTTTCTCTAAACACCTTTTATTGTCTGTTTTCTACTGCTACTGACCGCCTGCTCTTCTCCTCACTCACCACTCTTACCCGTCCCTCGGGCTGGTAGGGGCCGCTGGTGATGTCACAGCTGAGTGCATCTCCGACAGTCCGGCGGTAACAGTTTGCGGTGTGTTCGGCTAAGAGCTAACAGTTGATGGAAATTCCAGTGCACGCACTGTTGCGTAACTCCCGGAACTCAAATGTGATTGTTTTGAAGCGTGCGTTCGGCTAACCGCTAACGACTAACGGAACTACTAGTACACACACTGCGGAGTACATCACCGCGGGGCAGACAGCTTGGAATTTTGTTTTGAATGAAGTGTGAGTCACAATGTGTGAGTGTACCTTCCTAGTTAAAGAAATAGTTCATGCGTATGCCTTCAGTACAGTCGCATCAATAGAATATTCACCGTCTCGGCTTTTATTCTGGCCTCTCTCCCTCAGTGCTATGCAGACTCAAGAGGTGGAAGCACACCAGTTTTACGAGTCTCAATTTCACCGGAGAAGTCCAGAGTCGAGTTCAAAGAAAACACAGGCAAGTGAAAAGCCAGTTCCCAAATCTCGAGTTACATTAACGAGGTCAAGCTGAGTCACGAGTCCAACGCTTTGAGTGACGCTTCGCCCAAAATCTAACGCTATCAAAACTCTTTGGCTTGAAAGGTCCATATTAAACATATATGGTTTCCTCACTCCAGAAATCACCTCAGATTTAAAGTGGATCCCGGTGGTGACATGTTTCATATTTTCTCTGCAGCATAATCCCCTTCTCCCTCCGTGTGCTCAGTACATCTAAAACATGTGGCCGACTACACTACTGCTCTGCTCTGCTATTGAAGCTATGAAGCTCCACCTCAGGTGGTGCATTTATCCACATTTTGGTGAAAATATGAATGTTTGTTAGAATACTGATGGAAAAGTATTTGCCGTTTGAATCTTTTTTTTTTTTTACAGCCATCTGTCCAGCATATTGGAGGAGTTAAACATAGATTTTAGGTGGAGTATTACTCAGCTTCAAGTCCTGAATGAGTCATTCTATTTTAGGAATATAAATATCAGTTGAATGTTGTTTTTCTTGGTTATAGCTCGAAGCAATAGTGCTGTAAAAAGATTAGCATTCAACAAACAAAGCTGCTCAGCAACACCGTGTCGCTCTGAGAGAACAATCCCACGTTGGAAATATGTCAACAGTGCTGCAGATCCTCATGTGATAAAGCTTGGTAACCCAATCAAGCTGTTATTCTAAACTCAAAGAAGAATCGATCATCTTCATACACCTGATCCACAGCTTCCTTCAGCTGCCACAGCACTCGCAGACAGCGATAGTTACCTGGGTTGAAAAGGACTATCGCTCGAAGGCATCCCAGTTCCGTCTTATCCATCTGCATGTCCCTCATCTTTGACACCAGTTCTGTGAGCACTCTGCACAAAAGAGACAAAAAAAAAAGAAAGAAAGTCAGACATGTGGTTAATTTAAAATCAACTGTTTTTAATCATATTTTCGTGTTACATCAGATAACGGAGTGCCAGAGAAGTTAAGATCACAGGAAACCATTTGAGTCTAATTGGTCGATTTCTTTGTTGTCGTAAACGACGCACTGTGAATTATCCAGATCCAGACTGGGGCGTTAAAAATAGCTTTTAATGACCATCTATTCAGCTCCAATCTACTTTAAAAAAAAAACAAAAAAAACAAATACACTCAGCCCACGTTGGAACAGTTAGATGAGTGGAAAAGTTTACAACCCTGCAAAGCCATTATATTTAGTACATGGTTTTCATAAAAGGAAAGCCACAGAGTAAACACACGCTGCAGTCCAACACCAAACACTCCCGCCGTCTGTCCGTGACATCACCGGTGGGAGTGTCGGTGCGCCGAGTCGCTCGAACTCCTCACCCCTCTTTGACTCCGTCACACCCTCTCCTCGCCGCTCTTTTTTTTTTTTTCCCCCTCTCTCACTCTATTTCTGCCTCCCCCCCACCCCCCCCTCCCTCGGATAGTAAAGTCAATTGTGGCTCTTAGCTCATTCTAATTCAATTTGTTCCAAGGAGGAACAACGGGGCTAGAGAAAGAAAAAAAAAAACACAAAAAAAGAGAAGGAAAAGGAAAAAAAAGAAAAGACTCAAGTGTTTAAGTTAATCAGCGTCTTCATTTGTATGGTGGAGAGAGAGAGAGGGAGTAGATAACGAAACACTATCAGCTCTCTGCATCTTAATGCTCGCCACGGTTAATGCCGGAGATGGAACATGTCCTGTGGCTGTGAGCGCCGATGATTGGGCACAGAGGCTCCGAGATCAGAGGGGCCGAGACACAAGAGGGGAGGAGGAGACAGACTGCTGTTAGCATGGGTCTGATGGCACCACCATTTACACTAAAACTGCAATTTTCATTTTCTAAATAAATCCTTTCCAAATTCCGCATCTGGGTTCAGCTGAAGGTGCGATGCTGCTGAACAGACCCCTGTGTGAGATGTCAGTGTGTCAGACAGCTGCAACGTCGATAACAGTCACCGGGGTTGAAGTTTGGGCGCACGCCCGACTTCACCGAGAGAAGCTTGTGCATGGATTTTTTTGAGCAGTTTGGTGTTTCTGTGAGATCCCTGATGCGTACAGGCGTACATGTTTAATATACTGGAATCCATCAATAGTTCTTTCGAGACTTCCAGTCTAGGTGTTGATATTTCAAATGTCTTGCGCTGTAAACCACCTTCTAATAAAAGTTGTATCTAATGCTTCATCGGTAGTTAATACATGATTTATTAAGGCTTTATAGATCAGTAACAAGGTATTAATAATGGTTGGGCTATTTAGAAAGACAAAGCAAGTTATGCTGCGGGAGTACATGCAGATGTTTTTCACAACATGGCAAGCATTATGGCATTATTAATAAAGTATTACTGATTAAATCATTAATGCATGATGTATCAACATGAATAAAACATTACTTGTGTCTTAAGTATGCATACAATGTTGACACTTTCTAATAAGGCTGATTGATAATGCATTCATAAGTAATCTATTAGCATTTGCAATACTTTTAGTTACAATTTATGAACCATGCCTATGATCCTATCGCTTTCTGATGAGTCCAAGGGGTACCAAGGGGTGTATATGTTTAAAATAGTAACATATGGTTTATGAATGCTTAATAGATCAGTAATAAACCATGAATAACCTATGTTATAACTCAAAGATATGTCCCCAAATCTTGTAACATAGTTGTCCATATTAAGGGCTTATTACTGACCTGTAAAACATTTATAAATCACTTATTAACCTCTAATAAAGCCATTTGTTACAATTTATAAACCTCTTATTAAAAATGTGTGTTTTGATATAGTTGAAAGTGGCGGCTGTAGGTTGCACTTCCGCATCAGTATGAACAGTAATGTGGGAATAACAACCTGTCAAAGATGGCGCCCACTCCGGCACTGTGGGCGCTGTTGCGGTGGACGTGCAGCCCGGTCGCCAGCAGGATCCCGTCTTTAATCGATATCGAGCGGTGCGAAAACGACGCAATGAGGAGTTCGTTCCAACCTGCAGCAGAGATGAGGAGAAGGATGGAGGGGGAGAAGTATGAGCAAAAGAAAGGAAAAAAGAAGAAAAAACAAAAACTGAACTGGCAAATCCCGGTACAAAAGTTCACACATTCAGACAAAATGAAACTGACAACAAAGGGGGAGGGGGATTCCAATGAATCAATTAAGCTGCGCGGTAAGAGCTTTCTCAGGCATCAGGTTATTACGAAGACGTTTGAATCATGCTTTCTGGGGAGACAAGCGTGTAAAAGGGATGAACTGCGCCTGCCACCGCGATAAAGACGCCGGGCTTGACGTGCCAGAGCAGGGCCTTGACACGAGGGGGGGGGCGACGAAGAAAACAAGGACGCCGCCTTTTGAGCGACGGGGCTCCTTTAACTGTTCTGCCTGGCAACACTCAGCCTCTCCTCCCTGGAGTTGAGTTGGGTATGAGAGAGAGGAGCCCGCGATGCTTTTATCTGTGATACAGCAGAACCAAAGCGGTTATTTATAGAAAACCTGAGAGCTCTCTCTCTCTCTCTCTCTCTCTCTCTCTCTCTCTCTCTCTATCATTGTATGTGCTGAGGATGAGGAGTGATGGGAGGTTTTTTTTTTTTTTTTTATCAGGGTGTGTAATAGCAATTTTTCTCCCCCCCCTCCCCTCAAGGTGGATTTAGAGTATAATGGTGTAATGTGGAGCGACAAGCAGGCAACGAGGGCAATGTGTTGAAAGAAAACCCAGAAGACCTTTTGGAGCACGTGATGTTAGAGAATGGAAGAGAAGTGACGGATGACTCACTCTGCGTTGTTACGCGGCCGCCTCTGTGATCCTCAGCGGTTAGCTTTGCCTCAGATACACACAGCGAGCCGTTCTGACCTTGGTGGGTCTGACTCTCGTCTCAGTCACATGACCGAGAAGGCTATTCCCCGCTATGGCCAAATCAAGTCTATTCAACTTCTGCTTCACTTTTCTACCTAGATACAGACAGAGAGCCAGGTCTAGCATCTAGTCTATTCAGTGCGTGTTCTCCGTCAGCGGCTACAACATGTTTTTTTCTCATCAGTCGTATATATCTACTGTTTCACAGGATCATAAAAATGAAAAACCTCGTCATTTTTTATTTAGCTGGCACTCAACAGCAACATATCCTACGGTTCACGTTAGCCATTTGCAGTTTACTACGTTCCTGTTTACATCTCTGTGTGTATAGAGTCTCGATTTGCCTTTTTATATTCATAAATATGCCTACATATTTAATGAGATTTTCATTGCCAACGACTGCTTCGTTGCAATAGTTGTGCACATGATAACTTGAAAATAGTCCCAAAACCCACACATAAAAAAAAACAGGCGCCTGCATCCTTTGCGTTCAAAAATGCGTCAGCGAGTAACGTGTCAAATAGTTCACCGATAAAATCCCTATAAACATGTCAAATGATTTTAAAAGGAAGGCAATTATTATTATTATATAGAGTATATTTTCTACCAGCCAAATATAATTGTTTACAGGATATTCAACCTTCATTTCTGTATAATGCATTTGATACTTGAGCTCGTATAAAGGCAATAAAGTAGTCCATGGATATGAGAAGTGAGTTGACAGTTAATCACTAAAAGACTTTGGAGGCGGGTGTGGCGGCGGCGGCGGCAGGCTGGCGGTCGGCCACACAGTGCGCAGGCGTCGTTAACCATCCCGAGAGTTAACGGCGCTCGAGTTCATTAGTTGCGAACAGATCCATTCGGTTCACCGAAAACATGAGCATGTTGAATGAACGCGCTGTTTTAGCCCGCTCAGGCGCAACACTGTTCTCACGGAGGCTGCAGAATGTAGGAAAATATCAATACGCTATCGTTTACGTAACTAATAGTTTACAACGCAAATACTTGTGGCAGCTGCTCAGATTGCACAAAGGTGCTCTGATGTCGGATGTTACAGGGACTGTGATGAACGCAAATGCAGATCCCACCGCTCCGATTGCATAAAAAAAAAAAAAAAAAAAAAAAAAAAAAAAAAAAAATCAACTTCTTGCTACTCAGATTTTATGCATACGTTCTTTATACGGTGACAGTTTTCAGTATTGCAATATATTGCATCATAACCCCTGTATCGTGATACGCATCATATCGCCAGATTCTTGCCTAGTTGAATGCTCGCATAATAACTGTTGTTTAAAGACAAGGTGATGAAATGTTACAGTTAAGAACAGTACTACATACTCATGTATTGTCTTTTCACCACTGTGCTTGATGGATATTTCATTTATGTTCAAATAATAAATGGCTAGACTGAAGTAGTCCTGGAGTGTTTGCCAGAGCTCTCACACTTGACTGAAGGGGTCATTAAGAAATAAAGCGGCTGGCTTTTGTACGACCCGTTTTGTCTGACGGACCTGCTCGTAGGAGGATGACCTGGTCGTCCAGCGGCAGCTCAGAGAAGTGGGGGATCCTCTTGGCCCACTCCACCAGGGTGAAGAGCTGTTTGTCAGCCGCCTGACAGATGTTTGTCACCGGGTCGTTGGGCTGCAGGGAAACAGACGAACGGACACAAATGTCAGTGTTAGAAATGAAAAGGTGTTCACATATTTGATTTTCCGTGCGTCTATTTGGCTGCGAGCCTGGTGTCGGCTTTAGCCACCTATCAACACACTCACACGTCACACTTACATCAGTACCATGCAATGAATGATGACCTCTTAAGAGGAGCAAGTAGGAACACTAAACAAACAGTGATTCTTTCACAGCTCCTGGAGGGAATACCTGCAGAGAGCCACCGGTGAGAGGAAAAAATAAAAATAAAAAACGACTTTCACCAAGCAGGGTCTTTCTTTGGGGACCTTTTAGTCGATGCACAAATCAGCCTTTTTCAAGCGGGCGATGGGAGCTCAAGAGGCCCCTCCTGACACTCCGCTGACACTTCACAACATAACAAGCGCTAAGGAGCTCCAGTGGGACTTTATTATCAGGCCTTTAGGAGAACTCAGCCAATAAATGTCTAATAAATATATATATAAATGTGTAATGAGTGTTCATATTTACTCACAGTAAAACATACACATGAAACAAATGTCCACTATCATTATCCATCAGTAGTGAATATAATAACCAGGTATAGTGCAGGTATTAATACTTTTTCTAAAGATTCGTTGTAAGAAAAATAAAAAAGTCATTCTGATAAATGATAAAAAACAAGCAGTTCTCGGTAGTGGACCGGTCCGCTTAATAATGGACGTCACTGTACATTGTGCCCAAAATAGGACCGCTGACTATTTCCTCCAAGGAGAAAGCATCAACCCCTCATTGATTTCTCTGCGTTAGATCTATTAGGCCTCGGCGAGAGATGGGCATAAAAGCTGGAAGAAAGGCCAAAGACGGATCTCGAGTGGACATACCTATTATTTTAATGTATATTATATAAGACATGGTGCGTACGCTTTTTAAAAAAAGAAAGAGAAAAAAGCCTCTCTTCTCTTTAGGTGCTGAGAGGCGTTAAGTGTAATCTCAAGGGTGACTGTGGCGCATGTACTTCTGCTGTGAAAGCGAGCTCAATTGCAGAACAATTGACCTCTTTACGCACACATTTACGCTATGAAAAGCTTCCATTCAAGTAAACGCACATTTACCAGCAGGCAAAAGCTGCAGAACATACACTTGGGTCTAAAAGCAGAGTTAGCTCGTGTTTATTTTAGTTTTTGTTTGTCCTAAATAAAATGTCAAATTTAAAGAGAGAGTCAACAGAATACTGGCGTCTGTGCAAACTGTAAGACAGAAAGCTCAGCATTCCCAGGACTAAATAACTAGTTTGGGATCTCTGTGTCCGTATTGTTAGCTACGCTGCTGCACATGAGGTCCTGTTGACATCATCAGTTCTGTGTTCTATTGAAACGCCAGTCCAGAGAACAAGGACTGCTTGTCCTTAACCGTCACAACACATCAGATTGGGAGCCGGTATTCTTTGATCAACAGGGAGTTTATGAGCAGCGGTGGAATATTAATGCAACACACATACAGTAGGACTAACTGACTAAAATGTAAATCCATCTGGGTAGAGGTACAAAAAAAACAAAAACAGAACAATACTGTCAATCTCTGACAAGTAATCTACCATCATCCCAGGAGCGCAAACCCTTGATGTGCATGTGTGTAAACAAAGACTCTGTGCACACGCGTTTGTGCATAATTCTTTTAAAAATCAAGTAAACATCCTTAAATTCTAAGTATCCCTGTGTGAACTCGACAAACTCTGCAACTTCTCCCCAAACTTCCTCCTGCCCAAATCCCACAGATCGATGCCAAAAAGCTCGGAGGATCTCCCGCATCAACGGCAGCTCTCCGGAGAAGATTAGTTCAAGATGAAGGAGAAGACGTCCCTCCGCTCGCGCTCTCCTTTCATAACGCGCAGGCCAAAGACCATCCCTCCCTCTCCTCCACGCTGTGGAGCTCACACCGACTGCAGAGCAGTCGCAGATAGGAAAAAAAACAAACCAGACACAAAGCCTACACTGTTTTTGTGAAGTCGTTTATTTTTTTTTTTATTCGTTTCTTCAGGGGGGGGGGAAAGAAAACAGGGCTCTTATGAATATTTCAGCATCTGATCTCCGTGGGAGACATGGACGTCGCCACAGATTTTAGCGAGCTGCGTTTCCCCTCTCTATCGGAAAAAAAAACAACAACACGTGAACAGATTTCGGCTAATTCATTCTAAAGAGCGAAGTAAAAGTAAAAAAGAAAACGGAGCTTCGGCGGCCGGCCAACCCCTCCTAAGAAGACAAGTCCCAGGGTTCTCGTTAAACACGGCGAGCCTCATGAATGTTGAATGGCTATCTTAGCCGTGTTTACGCTGACCTGGTTTCTTTTGCTCCTGTCCTGAGTGAGATGACAGGGGGAGAGGAGCTTACACTTTCCTGCAACAATCCTTCCGGCATCGCATTACTGTACTTACTGTTCAAGTCGCAGAGCGGCATTTAAGGGTGTTAAGGGGGGGGGGGGGGGGCTCGACATCTTCTACCACTGTGAAGATCACAGCTGTAAAATAGGGAGCCTGGACAAAAGATGAAACTAGAGTCAAAAAGCGAGAGAAGACATTTTCATTTTATTTTAGCCCCTTCAGCAGATCTCTAAATGCCTGCCACCAAAAAAACAAATAAAAAGGAAGTGTCTTCATTCCCAGCAAATCAAAAGGGGTTTATGGCCACTCACGCTTCCCCCGCCACGGCCGATCATCCCCGCAACTTAGAGAAATGCCAGGCTTGCATACCGCCCTATGAAATTTTCATCACTCGAGGAGAGGGAGACGAGAAGATTTGCCTTTTCAATTTTTCATTATTCAGCTTGAACCAGACTTATGCTGGCGTGACAACAGAGCAAAACTCGGGCGCTCGTGCGGATCAGTGGGAAAATGAATTACTCAAGTGTCCCACATTTTTAGAATTGAAATCAAAATTAAGAAGAAAAAACAATGCTGTCCTCACATGCTGGAGCGGGGATGAGTCATCGGCTATCTACCATCCAAACAACAGCAGCGCTTCCTGCCGTGAGCTCAGGACAGATTGGAAACTAAACGTTTAAAAGAGGTGAGCGGTCGCGTCTCTTTTCCTCCCACTCTTCGTCCTTATGAGAACTCCTCTCCCCCGTCCGGACTGGAGGCGCGTTACTAACGCCTGTTTAACTCCTGTTCTAGGTCACCATGAGATAAACGCACTTCATTCGGGTTGGACAGACCCCGGCCCATTAGACAGTGGCTGGTGGCCTATTCATGGTGTACACTCATGGCCCGGGCCCTGTGATTAATTATAGCACGGGGCAGTGCCTCTCAATGGAGACCTTACGGGGGGGGGAGAGACTCGGAGAGAAGGGGAGTCCTTGTGGTCAGGACAGCCTGAACGCTGACACTCTGCCAACATCCTGGGCTCCAGTGTGGTGCAGCGTAATAGCAGCGTTTTACTTGCCCGAGTTTTCAATTAATCTATTCTTTCTTCCGTTTTTTTATTTTTTATTATTTGGAACGCCCAACGTCCATTGCTGTCCTTGTCCTAGACAGCCATGCCACTTGTTTCCACCTAGCAGCGGTGATCGTCTGCGGGAGGCCAGAACCAACCAAGAGTACATCCGTACATTAGCGCCGTTTTCATCTCTTTGGTAGTTCTTTAGAAAAGCTCCTCTTCCTGGTGTCAGGCAGGCAGCGGGCACCGAGGGGACCCCGCCGAGGCTCAGCCCAAAAAAACACACTCAGTGCATAGAGTGTCTGAGCTGCCAGCCGATCCCCGTGACTCCCTGCTCCCTAATGTCAAGGCTCATCGCCTACATTTCTATCTGCACCCCCCCCCCCCTCCAAAAATAGCTCCCATTTACTCACATAACAGCCCTCACATTTCTACCTTCACTTCATAGGACATTTCCATCCCCTGAAGCGGGATGAATCCTGGAGAAGCCCTCCCTCCCTCCCTCCCTCCCTCCCTCTCCTCCTCCCTCCTTAAGTCTCTGTTCCCCTCCTCCCTGGCCTCCTTTGGTAGGCCGCTGCGCAGCTCCTCTGTTTCTTCATGTTGCAGCAGAATTCCTGAGGAAGCTGAGGCTTTGTGGGATGCTTTCAGGAACAGTCTGCCTGTTGCATTATTCATCACTGTTAGTCTCCTCTGTTTAAAAGACGGCCCACAGTGCCTCAGCCGGGTACTGGGGGGGGAGGAGGGAGGGGGGGGACTCACAGCTGAGCGAAGGAGATAATGCGAGGTGAACAGGTAAAGCAGCGCTCCAGTCACCTCCAAAGGGACTAAAAGAGAAAGGACGAATGGTAATCACACCCATCTTTACCGGCTGACAGCCTGGAACTCCACGACGCAGAGAAAACGCTTTTCAAACGGCGCTATGAGGAGCACTATGTTTGTACTACAACATAACTAAAGTAAAATATGTGCTAAGCTGTCAGCATGCAGACCGGGCGGCAACCTTTCTGTTCTGAAAAGTGAAGCCAATTGCTGAAGTGTCTTGAACTTGCATTCTCTCTAATGGCCATCAGGGGGCGACTCTCTGGTTGTATAGAAGTCTATGAGAAAATGACTCTACTTCTCTCTTGATTTATTACCTCAGTAAACATTGTGAACATGAGCTTATGGTCTCAATCTCTAGTTTTCAGGTCTTGGTTGTCAGGATGGTTACATTTAGAGTTAAATAGACGATAAAGAAGGGTATGCTTCAGGGCGGGGCTACCTTGTGATTGACAGGCACTACCATGGCATTGTCCGGTCTGGGACTTAAAGTTTTAACCCTTTCACAGTGTGTTTCACAGTTCATGAAAGTTAATTGTGACATTTTGGTCACTCACTTCTGGTTGCAAAAAAACTAAACAAGACAAAATGTTAACTCGAGGCTTCAAAAATCGTAGTCCACAAACCAATGGGTGACGTCAGATATACTGTAGGAGCTACATGCAGCTGGAAAGATAAAATTAAATGTGGACAATGGTGGCATGGCTCCAAAAATATTTTGGAAAGCAGAAAATATAGTACAAGCCATGAGCCATAAATCTGAAAAACATTTAGCTTTCTCCTCTGTGAATTACAGACGGTAGAGTTGGACACAGTTACAGCTTGAAGTCTTGTATCATTACGTATTAGTACTTAATAATGCATTACGTTTTTTTCAAACTAACTGCAACAAACACTACAGAATCTGTCCCATTAAGTCAATAACACATATGAGAGGAAAACTGTTCACTTTCCCACATCTACCAGAGAGAAAAAGTAGGGTATGTGCTGCATGTCCGCTGGTTCCAACACAACATGACGACTTGTTGCAGAATGACAAGGCGTGCAATTGTTTGAAAAAAGAATGCGTGAAAACGCCAACTCACCGAATTGGATGGCACACCCAAGGTTGTCTCGATGTAGGTCTCGGTTTTGGGTTCCACCGCCTGCTCGGCCCTCCAGAATCTTCTCCACAGGCATGTCCTCGTTGGCGCAGGCTGGTGGACTCCACCTCGTTCTCGTTCCTCTCCTTGGCTCGCTGGCGCTCCTCCTGAACGGCTGCATGTAACAAAACTGGTTCCCGGTCACTACTGCTGTTTTTAGTTTTTTATTTTTACACTCAGTAGTCACTAGCTGACCGATAAGAGGGTTTTTAATGGCCGAGAGAGATGTATATATATATATATATATATATATATATTATATATATATATATATATATATATATGCCGATATATTGCAGTTGGTTTTTTTTGCATTTGAATTAACTAAAATTTCATTAAACTTGTATAAATAAAAAGGTTTGTGTAGCGGCCTTCCCTGGTGTTGGCTCAGTAAAATACTATATCAAACAAATAGATACATAATTGGCCTTGTAAGAGCAGACATTGTCGATTATCTCAAAACACATTAATTGTTCCTGTTAATCGTCCGACGGATTAAAGGGTTTTCCGCTAATGTCAGCATGTGCATGTTGAGAGAAAGATTCTGGATCGCAAGCTCACCGGGTTATGATACTGCACAAGTTACAAAGTATTAAAACTGCATTAATTAATGTTTTTTTAATGTTTACAACAAATCAAATGACTAATGATGTGAAAGTGGTCACAACTCAGAGAGTTAATACCCAAGGTTGTTTTACAGCACACTTAATGTTTTGATTCACTCTTTCATCATCAGCCCCCGTTTCAAGCAGCAGCAGGCAGCCATTTTCAGCAAAACAAGCTCTGATAGACCAACTGTGTGTAACCACCACATGGCGGACAAAGTTGGCGACCAGCTGATGAAGAAATTTGAAAATGTAGCCGCTAAAGAGCTACACGTTTTTCACAAGAGTTGGTGAAGACCAAAACAAGAGCTAAAGTAGAGTGAATGTTGGATTGTCGTTCATCAGTTGTGTTTTTTCAAGGTTTGTCTGCCCCTAGTGGCCAACCATTTATTAATTAATGCAGCTTTAATTCTTCAACTTTGAATGCAAGTCAAACAGTTCAGTGTGGATTCTTAGCCACTGTAACGGACTGCAAAATCCAGATTGCAGCAAGTCATTTCGTCT